>NC_071106.1:2015000-2025000 GCF_024256425.1 Clarias gariepinus
GTGCTGGTGTTAATCAGATTTAATATTTTAACCTGTTATTAATAAGTAACAACGTCACTTCAACACGTCAGCGTTAACAGGCGAGACCACACGCGAGCCGAGAGCGATAAAACAGAAAACAGGAAGTTACATCACTGTTACTTGACAAATGTTGGGCAACTTTTTAAACTGGACATGTCTCTATCAGCTGAAGATCTACTGTGTGTTCTGCTGAAGAACAACAAAATAAGAATAATAAGACTAACAAAAAAAACAAAACAATCAACACTGATGATAAACAACACTACTTTATACAATTACTACTAATAACAATTAACAAAAGAAATACTACATAAACACAAAACACTAAAAACAATAATGATTATATTAGGGGGGGGTCTCTCTCTCTCGCTGTGGGGGGGTGTCTCTTTCTGTGTGTGTGTGGGGGGGGGGGGTCTCTCTCACCTGCGAGGTCGGACAGCTCGGTGTCAGTAACAGCAGATAAAGCTTCTTCCAGTTCCGGGTCAAGGGTCGTCACATCCTCCTTGTGGGCCTCCAGTGGTTTCTGTTTAGGCACAAACACCTTCCCTAGAGGATCAGAGGAGAGAGAGTCAGAGTCACACACTTCCTGCTCCTGTCAGTTAAAGCCACCTGCACCGTTCCCGTTGCGTTACCTGAGACACTGTAACCCTCACACCCTCTCCCGCTCCTCAGACCTGAGCAGTGACCTACATGCTGTATTATTTAGTCTGTGGTTTAGACCTCACACTCATCTGGAGCTCAGACGCTTTGATCATCTGCTCAATACAGCGAATCATAAACCAGACGCTTAGTGACATCATCAGGGTGCAGAGGAGGGAGGGAACACCACGGTGCATTTAACAACACTGCTGTGTGTGTGTGTGTGTGTGTGCGCAAGTGCACCAGATGTTTCAGCTGTGCAGAACAAACTCATAACGCCAACACAGATGGCAGCAAAACAAGACTTATCATGCTAACAGCTAAACCTAACCTCATGGGACTGTGAGGACCGTTTCCCTCACTCTCTCCCTCACACACACACACACACACAGCTTGAACAATCCTACACCTTTAAAGTCATGCAAGTTCATACAACACGCTGGTCATTAGCCACAGCAACGGCAAACAGGAAACACACTGAGCCAAAGTGTGTGTGTGTGTGTGTGTGTGTGTGTGTGTGTGTGTGTGTTGGTCGGTAATGCAGAACAGCTTTTGTGCTTTTTTGTACTTGTGGAAACATGTCGTCATAGAACATCTCTCTCTTTATCTCACACATACACACAACATAATATAATATAATAGTCTGTATTTAATACTCGAGGTCAGAAGTTCAGCATTACAGTAACCATGACGACGCCCTTCTCTGTCCAAGCTAGCATCAGATTACTCCCTAGTTCAGTCCGAGCTTGAGATTAGATTTATGATGATCCTCAGTCCCACATGCTGAAATAAAGCTCCAGCGACCCCGGTTTCCTCCAATACAGGGTGAAGACGTAGCGCTTCGGTCTCCGCGGCGGACCAGCACGAGTCCTCACGAGGTCCAAATGTTTGTACGGCACTACAATCGTGGTGCTGTTTCAGAGCTCGGCGCCGCGCCAGGCCGACTCGCTCCGGGGGCTGACCGTCCAACGAGCCGACCTTGGACGACCTGGCTTGATCTCGCCCCAGCACACACACACTTCCTGTTTTCTGTTTTGCCCACCACACACAAACACAAGCGTTTCTGTTCAGACCGTGAGAAACACAGCCAAGTCCAGATGGGAGACACAGTGGAAGAAAATGTGTGTTAGTCCGCCACTTCGTTTCAGCTCAGCAAGGCATTATGGGTAAGCTGGCAAAAACTCTGCTTCATGATTAGCCGGGCTAGCACGCTTCCGTCAGCGTGTAGAACCCGAGGGAGCGCTACAGGAAGTGTTTCGGCTTCAGGAATGTGAGAGCGCACAGCCAGTAAGTGTTTTACTTCACTTAATTAATTTAACACGAGTAACCCCAATTACCACACACACACACACACACACACACACACAGGGTTTATCACTCATCAGATGCCAACACCTCTACTGACGCGTCAACCGGCCAATCAGAACTCTCCATTCGGTGTGGAGCAGCACAAAAGACCTTTAACACAATATTAAGACCAACTTTTTAGACCATTTTTAGTTCCCATATTCCACTAGCAGTAATATTTACATGTTTAAAAAGTAAAGATAACTTTATTTCGACATGACATTAGAAAACCCAAATAAACAGTTTGATGAAGCCTCTGTCTGAAGCCTCTGTCTCACCTCCGAGACACATTGGCAGGACTTCCGTCTAAGAAGTTGTAACAGGTACAGGACGCGTAGCAGTAACGCATAACGCGAGAGCAAACTGTTAGCTAGCAGTTAACCGATCACAGGCGGATTTTTAAAAAGGGTGGGCAAATACATTTGTGCGACCGTCAATGTCACGTCAACTTAAGAGAAACAAACTAAAAAAAAATTATGGTTACAAAAAAAAAAAAAAAGTTTAAAAACTTTGAAAATACTTTTCAGGTTTAATTTCTGAAGTTGTAATTTAAGGAGGAAAAGAAATTATAAGGAAAAAAAATATATATATATATATATATGTATATATATATATGTTATTTAAATTCTTTACTTATTAAAATTATCCGGAAAGCAAAACTAGACGCAAAGACACGAAGAGATGAAGACAATGTTGAAACGTGTCTCATTTAGTTTATATACATTTTATCTGAACCCATGTCAACTTGCATCCAATCACACGCCCTCTAGGACACACAAGCCCCGCCCAAACCCTGGGCTAACGCAGCATCGAATCAGCATCAGTGCATGATTAGCGTGATTAGCGTGATCTGGGGTCAGTGTTTTAGTCCTGGGTTCTCTGGTGCAGATCATTAGATCAACATCCTGTGAGACCTTTCACTTATTGTAACACGAGTGTGTCTCCAGCGCTGCGAGGACACCGAGAGCACAAACACCAGTCCGTGGTGATCTCCCACAATCCCTCAGAGCCCCAGCACTGGCATCGCTATAGCAACGGACATCGCTGGAGGACGCTTTATGGAGCAGGAAAGAAAAAAGAAAGGGAAAAAAAACAGACTTGGCACGGTTCGCTCACAAAACTCCGCCCCTTTTTCTTTCTCTCCGAGCTGAGCCGAGTCCCGGAGGAATTCCTCCGCTTCCTGTCTCTCCTGGAGTGAGGGATAAATCCTCAGCGCCGGAGTCCGGGAGGACGAGTTACTGACGGGGACAACAGACGCGTCCGACATGTGACCCGGGATCACATGACCCGATACTCCAGGAGACGAGTTCATGAAGCTGGAAGTCCAGAAAAATTATCCTTGAGGGGATAAAAGTAGCTTCAATTCAGCAGTGTGTCTAAGAGTGTGTGTGTGTGTGTGTGTGTGTGTGTGTAACCCAACCTTCATCTGTCCTTGAAGCTCAAGATCATAACTACAGCAGGACACACACACACACACACACAATCCCAGATTTCCAGCAAAAAGCAGTTTGATGCATCGCTGAGTAACTGAACAGGGACGGCTAACTGTTTCCTGCACAAGCATCACACACACACACACACACACACACACGTTACTGATTAACCGCTGACATTGAGAGCGACACCCTGATTAAAACAGTACACAGCTCATAAGATGATTAACAGCACCGATCAAAAACACACACACACACACAGAGCTTTTCCCCGCAGTGATGTCATTCCACAATGACGTCCAAATCTTGTTTCAAAGTAATGTATTGTGTGTGTGTGTGTGTGTGTGTGTGTTTAGGTTTACAGAGTGCAGGCATTAGCTCACGCTCCTGGTATCCAAGTTTATAACAAAATTCCAAGATTTTTCCCAGAGCGCTTCGAAAAACACACATCAAAGACATAAAGCCGGGGTTCAACCCAACACACTCTGTACCTACTATTTCTGTCCCTCTCACACACACACACACACACACACACACACACACACAGCTGAAACAGGAGAGGAGGTTCAGTAATGAAGCAGGCTTTTCATCATGAAATGTTAATGCGGAAACCTTCAGCCTGAGTGTGTGTGTGTGTGTGTGTGTGTGTGTGTGTGAGTGAGAGAGAGAAAGAGAGAAAGGTGGAAAGTGATAAACTGAGTATTTGTTCTTCACAATGTTCGACATTCAGCGGAGCAGTGAGACAGAACACACACACACACACACACACACACTAATCACATCACCTCAGTCTAACCCCCCCCGACTCTTCTGCCCCTCCCTCTTGTCCTTGACTTTTTCTCTAACATTTATCACACCGCTTATACACAGCATTTTCCCTGGTTGTGTTATCTGCCTTCATCACGACACACACACACACACACACACACACACACACACACGGACACCTGTTGACCTGTTCATGGTGACCTCTGACCTTTCTTCTCTCCAGTGAAGGGCACGTAGTCGTCCCGGTCCTTATGGTCCAGCGCCTGTTTCTCCAGGTACTGCAGCAGCTTGTCCCGGTTGAACGGCCCCGTCGCCCCCTTCTCCGTCTGGTCCTTCTGTCTCAGCCCCGCCGGCAGCAAAGCATTCTGGGTAACAAGAGGAAAAAAGAGAAAACAGAAGAGTGAAATCTCAGATATAATACTTATAATAACGTGTGTGTGTGCGCGAGAGAGAGAGAGAGAAAGGGAAGATTTTATACAAACTATTAAGCAACGCATCTAACTAAAATAAAAAATCACATACATTATGTAGACTGTATATTTATTGTAGGGGTGTCTCTGACACACACACACGTCTTAGCCGTCATCATCAGTTTATTTTATTTCACTTACACTCTTAATGTTTATCACTCTCTCTCCTAATCGTACATTTATTTACTATGATCTTCCTGTTGTGTGTTTTCTCAGGCAACTGGCAGAACAACATCACATCCGATTGAGCCTTTATTATCATCACGGTCGTGTGTGTGTGAGATGAGAAAGCGCTCTCAGGCTCATCACCTCAGGGTCCATCTCCTCCAGAGCGCTCTCCAGCTGCTTCAGCTCCTCCTCCGAGAGCTTGTCGAGGATCTCATCCTCATCGATCTCCTTGTACTTCTCCAGATCTTTCTTGAAGGACAGAGCCATGATGGAGCACCTTCAGGTCCAGTGCAGGTCAGGATCTGTGGAAACACACACACACAAAAGTCAATAATGGCTGGGCAGGGTGGTGTGTGTGTGTGTGTGAGTGTGTAAGTAATGAAAGTGTAACAAATGCATGGAATGAAGTCCAGGCCGGAATCCTTCCTATTTTGACTTTGTCTAACATATAAACAGGTATTTGAGTGTGTGTGTGAGTGTGTGAGTGTGTGTGTGCGCGCATAAACACCGTGCAGCACAGCGTGATTTTTTCAGCCTAAGTGATCGCTGGAAAAACCTGTTCATGCAGTGAGTGAGAGCCTGAGGTATTGTTCAGCTGCTCTAAGACGTTCTCAGCTTCATTCATGAGTCGACACACACAGTCAGGCTAAGGTATGAGATCATTTCCAGCTTTTTATTTATTTATTTTTATCTAAAACATTGGACGAATCTTCATGTTCCCTCATGTGACCTTTGACCCCGTGCAGGAAATTAGACTGGAAACATTTCCATCTTTAAACAGCCTAAACTCACACTGACCCGAGAGACAGAGAGAGAGACAGAGAGAGACAGAGAGAGAGACAGAGAGAGAGAGAGAGAGAGAGAGAGTCACAAGTTCAGTTCAATTCAATTTTTTTATAAAGCGCTTTTAACAATCGTCATTGTCGCAAAGCAGCTTTACACAATCAAAAGAATTATTTAGGTTTGTATGAAATGTGAATGTGTATGAATCAAAATGATCAGATCGTCCCTGGTAAACAAGCCGAGGACGAGGGCGACAGTGGCAAGGAAAAACTCCCTGAGATGGTAATAGGAAGAAACCTTGAGAAGAACCAGACTCAACAGGGAACCCATCCTCATCTGGGTGATAACGGATAGCAGGGATTGATCTGCACTCATACTGTGTGTCAGAAGGCTGGAGGTTCAGCTATAACAGGAATAACCTCAGACTGTAAACATGCTTCACTTCTACCCACTAAGCTCTCTGTCTCTCTCTCACACACACACACACGTCTTTATTATTACTTTTTCCCATATGATTCCCGACACCAATTCCGCAAATATGATTCCTCCATGTGACCCTTTTCCACATGATTCGCTCTCAATGTTTCCAGGTGATTCGCTCCAAATGACTCCCACCACACGACTCCCTCAAAGAGATTCGTTCTGAACGATCCCCTTATCATGACTCCCTCGCATTCGCTCTTAACAATTCCCTAATTATGACTTGCTAATTATGACCCTCTAATTGGGTCCCTCCCCATGTGACTCCTCTAAACGGGCTTCCTCCCAACAACACCCTTCTTACGATTCTCTCCTCATAACTCCCTCCCTTTGATTCCTCTATATGATTCACTTTAGGCGACTCCCTCCTTACGACTCCTCCTGTATGATTAACGACTCACTCCTGTGAGGACGAAGCCAAACCGCAGCGCGAGGTGAGGAGTTAATTTTAGCTATCATAATGAAACCCATGTGTAATACAATAATAAGCTTTCCCTTTACGTATCTGTCTGTGTTAGTCGAGTGGTAGTCATGTGATTCCTGGGAGTGAGATCACACAGGTCCGACAGGATTAACAGCAGCTACAAACACAAAACCGAGCTACAATCCGAGGTGAGCGGCGCTTTCTGATCAGGTCTTGGAGAAGAAAAAAAACAAAGAACAGGACTGATCACATATTAGCGCTGCGGTTTAAAGAACACAAATCTTAATCAGCTGGAGCGAAGGCTTGGATTTAGTCACACCCACAAAAATATATAAAAGGAGTGAGGCAGGAAAAAAAAGCGAAACACTGAAGAGCAAAACTAAATCAGGATTAAGAATGAGACGAACTTGAAATGGTTCTTAAACAGTCATAAAGCTAAGAGGACTTTTCAGCGCGCACACACACACACACACACACACACACACACACAATAAGCAGAGGAAAATTCTCACAAATCTGGCTGGCCCAAGAGTTTGACAGAACAGGAAGCAGCAAGAGGAAAAAACTTAATGGGAAAAACGCTCAGAAGGAGGATTTAGTGTCTCCTCGAGCGGGACTCGGTTTATACGTCTCTGTTTTGGTCCCTCGCGCCAACCTGTAAATAAAGCAGCGGCCAGCGGCGCAATAAAACCCTGCTGCGTTTCGATACACACGTAACAAATCACTACACACACATATATACACACACACAGGACTGTAACGATCTTAAGGCAAAAACAAACAAACAAAAAAAAAAAGATCCTGTACGAGTCCTAAATGAGGTGCGCTATAGTGAAGCTACGAGGCTAACGCTGCTAGCTGTAAATCCTACGGAAAGGTTAAACCAGTGATCAGGACCATTATAGGAATTATGATCGAGATGATGAGACTCGATCCAGAGAACCCAGCCAAAACCCAGCGAGAGAGAAAAAGAGAAAGAGAGAGAAACAGTTGCGTGACTTTTTAGCTGAGGTAATCAAACTTTTGTTGTTCTGCTAAAACTGCTGCAGTTAAGGGAACACCCCTCTTCTGCGCCAGGTACAATTTGACTAATTGCTACCCATTTGTGTATGTTAACCCTGACGCCTCTACGTACATTAAAGTAGAGTCAGTTGTTCCACAGGGCTTAGTTCTAGGTCCACTGATCATCCCGGTTTTCTTTCAATAGCTCCGCTGTTATATACACGGCACGGCAAAGCCAGATGAGAGAGCTTAATAAAGTTATGGATTAAATGCGTGAAGAACGTTAAACACTGGATGATTGTTAACTTTCTTCAGTAAGAGAAGTACTGGTACTAAGACCAAATGCAGTAAGTTTACTGATCACACAGTAAATCTGGATGGCCTTTCTGTTTTACGATGTGCAGCAGTAAAATACTTGATTGTAGGTTCCAGAAGCTCATGTAGCTCATGTTTTATCTCAGAAATATCACCAAGATAAGGAATATTATGTCTGTACAAGATGCAGAGAAATTGAGTCATGTTTTCGTCACCTCCAGTTTTTGTAACGCCGTACTGTCTTTGAGCAAAATGTGCAGGATGTTTGTTGGTACCTCGTATAATAAAGACGTTAAGCCGTGTTACACACTGGGTTTTTACGGCATGGAAACTGGCGTGTTGTTCTTTCAGATTATATTCCACACAATTGAAAAGTGAAGGTTAAACACACACACACACACACACACACACACACACACAGCCCAGCATCAAGCACACATTTTTAACATCGCTTGCATCATTAATTCTTTAATGCTTGCACAGACCATTTATTATTTAAGATGAGGTTCATGACTTCCTGCTGTTAAGATGAAAAGTCCAGTGTGGAGTCTGAGACTGATGATAATCAGGTCATAGAATGACGTAGCGTTTTTTGTTATCTAAACAACACACACCATGTCTCTCTTTTTCTCTCTCTCTCTGTCCCTCACACTTACACACACTAAACCGTCATCCTCTAAATAAAGGTACATCTTATTTCAACATGGTCCAAACAGTACCAAGACGTTACACACTTTTTATAAATAAAGATAATCAAAGTGAGTGTTTTAGTCACACATGACAAGTCCTTGTTCCTGCAGCTGTATATCCAATGTAGTGCACTAGATGAGCACACTACAGGAAGTCAGGAAGTCATTTGGGACCTGGCCTACTTTTATTTACAGATACTGTTTCACATCTGAAAAGGAAAAAAAAACGGCGAGCTGAATAAAGGGAATGAAAAAATGTTATTCTGGATGCAGATCAGTTTGGATTGGCCGCTTGTTTGAACAGTTACACTTCATTCACATTAGGTTGTGAACATGGCCTTATACGTGTGACTTGCTGATAAGATCGCAGCTCTCCGAGGTGTTGAGCGTGTACACACAGACGCGGTTTTGTTTGTTTCTCGCTAACAAGAAAGTAAACTCAGTCTCCGTTTCTTTCTTTTTAACTCAAACATACATGTTAAAGAAATTCTTCAAATATTACGTCGAATTATTTATTAATCAACGCTACTGTAGATGTCGCACTGTATAATTCGATAAATATGATCTATAAAAATGGGTGAGGGGGAAAAAGAATCAAGTTACAGATTTTTGTGTATGGCAATTCAAGTTGACACACTCCAACATCCACTTTTTTTTTATTCATTTTTCATTTATAAACGCTTGCATTTGAGGCTGTAAAATGTTGCAGTTTCTCTATAATCCTTCTATTTAAACTTTACATGTGATAATTTAATATCGATTCTGTACATTTATAAACTTAGTAATTACAGAATCGCGATGCTGTACCCATGTATTGTGACGATATCGTATCGGGAGACCTCAGGTAATCCCCCTCCCTAATGATTGGTATATAAAACACCAACCTCATGAGAAGTTCATCTGGAATTTCCTGTAATTAAAATTTTCCTTCTGAGTCGCAGCTCATGACAACAGTCACGATGGAAAGTTTTAACAAAGACACAAATACTGCCTTTAACACCGTAGTGAACCAGGTGTAAGTTCTAGCTAGTTGCTAGCAGCAAGCACAACGGCAATGAACTTCAATACAGCATTGCGATCAGTTCTTCTGGTCTTTTCAGGAGACGTTCATTGCATATTGAGTCCATGTTTAAAGATGGCGGTCACAAACTGTTAGTTGAAATTGATAATTCCGACCCCAGCCCTTGGCGTAAGCAGTTCTTTTTTCCAGCCCAGCAAGGAATGCCGTCATAAACCATTCTCCCCGCGTCTGAGAGCTGGTTCGTGGCCCATCTAAACACAAATAACTGGTTAGAAATTAGACGTCAGTCCGAACTAACGCCAAACTAGCCCTGGAACCGCACTGGTGGAAAAGGGGTAGGGACGAGGGAAATGTTACAGTTTCAACCTAATATTGCTTAATTAATGCTTTACAGGATCAAATTATTGACATTTATGATACGCCTGAATCTCTCGCTAAGT
>NC_071106.1:2027500-2052500 GCF_024256425.1 Clarias gariepinus
ACCCCACTCAATCATCAGCTGTAGCATGAACTGGATGATCTGAGCATCAGCACCTGAGCTCACCTAACAACATAGAGCACACACACACACACACACACCTCAACATCTACAGTAGTGTAAAGGTTTCACAGTTGAGATGCTTATTATGACAGGAAAAGGGGAGGAGTTATATTACAGGAATGGGATGTTGATTCATGGCTGTGACGGTCAGCAGTGCACATACTTTTGTAAACATTTCCAATTTCTAAAATACATTGCTAAAAATGCTTTGTTATGGTAAGTGATACGGTTTCTACAATATAATTTTTTATATGAAGAACAGAAGAAGTAAAGCACAAAGTAAGGACAAGCAAGATAGATAGACAGACAGACAGACAGATAGACAGACAGATAGAAAGACAGATAGATTCTTAACTGATCTTAAAGGGAATTCCTAAGTTGTTTCTTTCTCATGTGTTGTTTAGATGCTTAAAAGCACACACACACACACACACACACACTCCAAGAGCCCCTTGTTCACACCCCGAGTCCTGGTATTCGCCCAGTTCCACCAGAGAAGAGGAACTCCATAGATGTGATAATCTGCTCATCCATCCAGGTCGTCAGCTGACTGCATTTTATTGCCGTATAAAGTTGGCGTATCCAATACTAAAGTTATTAACACTGGTAAAGAGAGTCCCGTATTATCGCAGCATCTCCTGGTGATTGTCTGTGGATCTTGTGGTGACATTTTAAATGCATATAATAAGGTATACAGGATGATCCGTCCACGTTAGCTCACTAGGTCGACTTGCTCCTCATGTCTGCTTAATTTAAGGCCCCAGATCATTTCCCTGGTGAACTTAAGTGCTGTGCTTATGTAGATATTAGAGTTACAGGCACTTACTCATTTCATGATGACCTTTATGTATCTACTCCAGTACATCTCAGAGACACTTATAAAAAAATTGAGATGCTGATGATCCACATAAGCTTCACACACAATTTCAGGTTCTCTGTGATCTCCGTGAAAAAGTTTGGATGTTGGAAGAAGTAAATTTGTACAAGCTGTTATGGTTGCAACCTTCAGCTAATTTCTTGCTTTTCGACTTTCTTGCAGACTGACACTGGAGGAAACACAGACTGAGACCCCCGGCGGATAGGGAGTGGGGGGGGGGATCGTGCTCAGGAACGGAACGGAACAATCGGTCCCAGTGAGAACACACCCTGAAGGAACCCCTGATCATAACACTGTACTATTATAACCACACTTCACAGACAGAGTTGAGGGTTCAGCTCCATCCCTCCAGGTATTGATAATGTGTTTAAGAGTTCCTAACCCAGGTCCAGCACCTTACACATATAGCAGCTTATGATAAAGTACACAACAAGACCGCGGAGTCAAATCTGATGTTAAACGAAGAGTTTTATTTGGTTTAATCTCTGGCGCTGTGAGCTTACACACGGCCTGGGGAGGTGAGACGGCTCGGTGTTCTGCTCTCTCTATGTATCCATCCAGGGAAGGAAATACAGTAGATTTGTCATGCAAACTCTTATGCAAAATGCAAAAGACAAAGCCTGCAACACGGCTTAGCCACAAAGAGGAGGGGGGGTAAGGGGAATAACTGGCAACCTGATTAGTCTGTGTTTCTAATAATGAGAATCAAAATAAACAAGTCATGAAGGGGCGTCGCTTCATTACATAATGTTCAGAGTGTTCCTTTATTCGTTATCTCTCTCTCTCTTTCTCTCTGGGCTTCGGTTGAGCACAGCATGGGCCTTGAACACATCGATCTTTACTTCAACACACACACACCAGAGTTCATTTAATCCTCTTAAAGGGAGTGCTTTTAGTGCAGTGTTCCTCAGCTCCAGTCCTGCAGGGCCGGGGTCCAGCACTGTGTGTAATTCAACACCCACACACACACACACACACACACACACACACACACTGCACCTGGGCATTAAACAACAAAATCAGCTGTGTTTGAGCAGAAGATCCACCAGACTGTGCTCTGTGCTGCACCCTGGGCCTGTTGGAATGAAACAACTGGAGTTTGACGCCTCTCTGTGGTGAAATCAGTGAACTGCATACTGACTGGGCTTCTACAAACTAGTACCATGAACTTTAACTAACTGTGGAGCACATTGTCATAGAGATATGGGTGGGGGAGTTCTCTAGTTTCTGTCTGCTATTTCTATTTCTGTCCGGTTTGCAGCCAGTCTGTCCTTTTTTCGGCCAAAACACAGTATTGATGCTTATTTCACATTTTTTAAATGTATGTTATGTCTAGACTAGGAACAACAACAAGAACAAGATGTCTATAATACAGAAAATTTGTTTGTGGCAAAAAAGTTACTTCTGAAGTTAATGCAACATGGAAGTGACCGATCTCGCTTCCCTCAAAATTTCAAGTTTCTAACTTCAGCCGTTTTGGAGAGATGACTTTATATGTGGCCACATAGTGTTATCATCAGTGTTATACTGTCTCACTTCAAACAATCATTATTTAAAATGCAAATTATTCATTATACTGTATAAGTATTGATGAGTATTGATACTAAAACTGGTGTAAGCTTCTAGAAGCATATGACCTGTAAAAATCGTTGCTTAAATTGTTTATTGGTAAAAGCATAATCTGTAGTGTCCGTAACCATGTCAAATTTATATTGCAATATAATAATGTATAATGTATAATGTAAATGTATATTAACTGTAAAGTGCAAGCAGAGACTCCGACAGGACTAACTATGACATCATACAGTAACTAAAAGGGAGAGCCAGAGGGAAACACAGACATGAGGGGGAACTGAGATGTAAAGCAACCAATCACCTCACCATCAGCAAACCTGAGTGATCAATGAGAGTGAGGAAGACAGCATCCAAACATACCAGTTCACCATAATACTCTACGTCCATGAGTCCCCCAGATCTGCTCCGTTACCTATGGCAAATCTATTTATAAAAATGCTTGACTAAATAAATAGGTTTTTAGCCTGGACTTAAACACTGAGACTGTGTCTGAGTCCCGAACACTATTTGGAAGACTATTCCATAACTTTGGTGCTTTGTAAGAAAAAGCTCTGCCGCCAGCTGTATTTTTCATAATACGCGGTACTGATAAGCAGCCTGCATCCTTTGATCAAAGTAGGCTTGGCGGATCGTAAGACACTAGCAGTTCACTCAGATACTGCGGCGCGAGACCATTTAATGCTTTAAATGTCAATAGTATTATTTCAAAATCAATGCGAAATTTCACAGGGAGCCAATGGAGTGAAGATAAGATAGGGGTGATGTGCTCGTATCTTCTGGTTCTAGTGAGGACTCTCACTGCTGCATTCTGGACTAGCAACCAGACAGTAAGGCGTTACAATAGTCCAACCTAGAGGTGATAAAAGCATGAACTAGTTTTTCTGCATCGTTTAGCGACAATATATTTCTTATCCTGGCAATATTTCTGAGGTGAAAGAATGCTATCCTGGTAATATTATCTACATGAGCTTCAAATGAAAGGCTGGCATCTATAATCACACCGAGGTCTTTTACTGTTGCACTTGATGGAACAGAAAGGCCATCTAAAGTTAGAGTGTGATCTAACATCTTACTTCTAGCTGTATGTGGTCCTATGACTAGAACTTCTTTTCTTATCAGGATTAAGCAGAAGGAAGTTAATTAGTGTGGTATCGTAAGGTGGAGTAATATATAATCTAAGACACTCAAAACCCAGTTTTTTAACTTTACTTAACTTTACAGACATATAACTGTGTGTCATCAGCATAACAATGAAAACTAATACCATGTTTACGGATTATGTTGCTCAGAGGACGCATGTAAAGGCCTAAAGCAGTGGGCCTAAAACTGAACCCTGTGGAACACCAAACTCCACTAGAGAACATGCAGAATAATCACCATTTAAGTCTACGGTACACACTGACAACGATCTGTGAATTAGGACCTAAACCAGAAGGGGACTGTACCCTTAATTCCCTGAAAGCTGCACTGAGGACGTTTAACACAAGCATAGTTACACAACCCTGATCAGCCAATAGGAGGTCATTTTTTACTTTAACGTGCTCTCTCTGTGCTGTGATGGGGCCTAAATCCTGACTGATACAGTTCATGTATGCCATTTCTATGTATCTTTTCCAGAATCTTAGAGATAAAGGGGAGGTTTGATATTGGCCTGTAATTGGACAGCTGACAGGGGTCAAGGTCAGGTTTCTTTATTATCGGTTTAATAACTGCCAATTTAAAAGATTTTGGAACATACCCACTGCTGAGTGAGGAATTAATTATTCTCAACAGGAAGAATACACTTTTTCAGGTTTCTCTCTTTTCGCGTAAAATCTAAACTGGACAGGTTTCATATAAATGACAGTTAAGATCATTAAAATATTTCAATTCAAGACCGTCAAGTTAGGGACACTACATAAAAGGGCATTAAATTGTATTTAGCAAATGTGTTTCTTTTTGATCTAGACGACACCTAGACACTTTTATCACCGATACCATGTTTTGGCTGTTTATTTTCTCTGAGGTACTGTATAAGCAGTGTGTGACATCACTCTCATCTTATGACTGATGGTACTGTACACACTCACACTGCACACACTCACACTCAACACCCTCACACTAAACACACTAACACTAGACACTGTACCCACTCTCACACTTTACACTTACACTTTACACTCTCACACTGTACACACTTACACTGTACACACTCACACTGTACACACTCACACTTTACACTTACACTGTACACACACTTACACTTTACACTCTCACACTCTACACACACTCACACTGTACACACTCACACTTTACACTCTCACACTGTACACACTTACACTTTACACACTTACACTTTACACTCTCACACTGTACACTTACACTGTACACACTCACACTGTACCATGTACACTCTCACACTGTACACTCTCACACTAAACACTCACACACTGTACACACACTCACACTGTACACACTCACACTGTACACTCTCACACTGTACACACTCACACTGTACACACACTCACACTGTACACACACTCACACTGTACACTCTCACACTGTACACACTCACACTGTACACACTCTCACACTGTACACACACTCACACTGTACACTCTTACACTGTACACTCTTACACTGTACACACTCTCACACTGTACACTCACACTGTACACTCTCACACTGTACACACACTCACACTGTACACTCTCACACTAAACACTCACACTGTACACACACTCACACTGTACACTCTCACACTGTACACACTCACACTTTACACTTACACTGTACACACACTCACACTGTACACACACTCACACTGTACACACACTCACACTGTACACTCTCACACTGTACACACTCACACTTCCTCAGGATGTCCAAGTCAAACAGAGAACACTGAGTGGTGTTTAATTATGCAATGAGTTTACACACACACACACACACACACACACACACAAACAGTTCTCTTTATTGAGCTGTGTGTGTGTGTGTGTGTGTGTAGCTGTTACTCAGGGCAGAACTTTCACTGCTTTATTAGTTTATTTATCATCATTACTCCTGTGAACTGACCCTCTTTAAATAACAATAATTTATATAAACAACATTAATAATATAATCATTTATAATAATAATAATAATAATAATAATAATATGAGCTCTTTCTGAGTGTGATTAAATGGAGTGTGAGATATAAAGTTTATTCTGTTTGTACCCGTATTCGCGGTGGTATTTTGACCCGGAAGTTGTATGGGCCTTTTCTATGAGAGGCGCGCGGAGTGTGACCCGGAAGTGATCTGAGTATTTACGGTAGCGGATCATGGCGGACATGGACGAGCTGTTCGGTAGTGATGGAGACAGCGACAACGAGCAGCGCGGTAATGATTATACACTCAACTCTCATTTAACTCTCATTTAACTCTAATCACTAAACTGTGGCGTTCCGCGGTGTGTGTGTGTGTGTGTGTGTGTGTGTGTGTGTGTTTCCGGCTTTAGTGTTTACACACACTGATGATAACGAGCGGCGTTAATTATTCATCAAATAAAATATATTCTGTAAAATTCTTCTTTCTTACAAAATACTCACTAATTAAACTCCTAAAGACAAACGTAGAGTTTTATTTCTCTCTCTGTGACCTACAGTACCGGGTAATAGTCTCAGGTACCGTATTATCTCTAATACAAATTATAATAGGGTCATTTCTATAGAAATATTCTTCTGTAATGTTATTTATTTAATAGGTTTTTAGCTCTAGAAATATGGAATATTTTGTGAATAAAAAGTCAGTGTGATAAAAATATATGATATTATTTATACTACAGATAATACGGTATCTAAGTATTAAGCAGTGTGTGGATCCTGATGTGTTTGTGAAACAACAGAATGTTTGAGTGTTTTTTTGTCAGTTATTTTGGGTCGTTTGCAAAACACCCCAATGAATTTTAATGTCCTCCTCCAAGGGGACTTTTACCATCGCCACCAAACCAGGCCTATGTGATCTCTGGACCCTGGGGATGAAGGGATATTCGACAACTCAAATAGGCCCGCCCGTCGCGCTTGGGCCCGCCCGTCGCGCTTGGGCCCGCCCGTCGCGCTTGGGCCCGCCCGTCGCGCTTGGGACCGCCCGTCGCGCTTGGGCCCGCCCGTCGCGCTTGGGCCCGCCCGTCGCGCTTGGGCCCGCCCGTCATGGCCCTTTTTAGTGGATGTAATACAATTATCCACTATGAGGTTTTGTGTGAGGAGGTGTTTATTAAACACACGTTTAAGGAGTCTCCAGTGTCGATGCTTTGTAAAAGTCAGAGGTAAAACCCAGTAACGCCTGTTTATTACTGTGTAAGTGACCAAAGGAACAACAGGACCAAACTCACAAAATGCTATAGATGGGTAAAAAGTAATATGTCATTATGTATTGCGATTCTTCTGTCTTTTTGGGGAAAGCTGAGGTAAATTTCACTTCTCACACCCAGACCTGATTACTGCAAGACCTGTCGCATCAAGAAATCACTTAAACAGAACCCGTCTGACAAAGTGGAGCACGCTGAAAGGTCTAACGAAATTCAAGAACACATGAGAAACACAGCACTTGACATGTATCAGTTTGGAAACGGTTATACAGTCATTCCTACGGCTTTGGAACTCCAGCGAATCACGGTGAGAGTCAACAACCACAGATGGAGAAAACAGGGACCTTATCAGGAGCATCCAGCCGACCAAAATGACTCCAAGAGCACAACGATGACTCATCCAGGAGCTCATCAAAGAACCAGAAGAACATCATCTAACGAGCTGCAGGACGAGTATTCTGTGGACTGATGAGAAAAAAGTTAAACCTTTTGGATGGTGTGTGTCCCGTTACATCTGGGGTAAAACTAACACAGCATTTTATGAAAACATTTGCAGCTTTAGGACCTGGACAACTTCCTGAAGGAGAATGTTCGTCCATCAGTTCATGACCTCAAGCCTAGACGCACTTGGGTTCTGCAGCAGGACAAAGATCAGAAACACACCAGCGCGTCCAACTCTGGATGGCTCAAAAATAAATAAATGAATGAAGGTTTTGGAGCGGCCTAGTCAAAGTCCTGCCTTAAATCCGATTAAGTTTCTGTTGCGCGTCACCTTAAACAGGTCGTTTGTGCTTTAAAACCCTCCAGTGTGGCTGAAATTAGACATTTTTGAAAAGAAGAGTGCCAAAATTCCTCCACGGTGATGTGAAAGACTCACTGTCAGTTATTGCACATAGTAGCAGTTATTAGGTTTATGGGGGGCAATTACTTTTTAACTAAGTTAGGTTTGTGAGGCTGTTTTTCTTTAATAAATGACATCATTTAAAACCTGCGTTTTGTATTTACTCAGGTTATCTTTGTGTAATATTAAAGTTATTTTGATGATCTGAATAATTTAAATGTGACAAATATGCCCCCAAAAATATGAAGGGGGTAAATACTTTTTCATGACGCTGTATTTGATGTAATGGTTAAATAATGAGTGACCTGTAACAGTAACTCTGCTTCTTCTGTCTCTTTATGTCTCTCGTTACATCAGACTCCAGTTCCGGCTCTGGTTCCGGTTCCGACTCGGAGCCGGAGCGTCCGCGCTCGGTCAGTAACGCCTCCGGCAGCGGGAGCGACAGGGATCACGACGATGACGATGACGGACACGACGGCGGAAAGCCGAGCAACAAAGAGCTGTTCGGAGACGACAGCGAGGACGAGCGCGGCAGCGACAACCAATCAGAACACTCTGGAAACGACAACCAATCAGACGGCAGCGAGCACTCGGACGCGGAGCAGCACAGCGGTTCAGAGGGACATCACGAGGAGGAAGACGACGATGACGCTCACAGGTGGGGAATCCAGAACGTCACACACGTGTTACGGTTTCATCACGACTGCGTGCGTTAATGTCTTTGTGTGTATTCAGTCACAGGTCAGATGCAGGGAGCCCCGCCTCTGGAGCGGGTAGTCCCGCCTCGGGAGCAGGAAGCCCCGCTTCCGGTGCGGGTAGCCCCGCCTCTGGAGGAGGAAGCCCTGTCTCCGGGGCCGGAAGTCCCGCCTCCGGGGCAGGAAGTCCTGTTTCTGGAGCAGGAAGCCACCGTTCCGGGAGAGGGAGCGTCACGCCGATGTCGGATCACTCGGACGGCGAGGGCTCGGTGAGAGACGGGCAGTCGGGGGACGAGAAGTGGGGGGGCGAGCGGAAGAGCGGCAGCCCGCGCTCCGACCAATCAGAGGACGAGGAGAAGCAGCACCACTCAGACGAAGAGCGAGATCATTCAGACGACGAAATGAGGGAGCACAAGTCTGGTGGGTGGAGCCAAAACATGACGGGGAAATAATAGTGTTTAATCTGATCTAATATCTGTTGTTTTGTTAATTTTATTCTCTCTCTATCTCGCTCCCTCTTTCAGGTTCGGCTAAAGGCAGCGACAGCGAGGACGACTTTATAGGAAGGAAGAAGAAGAAAGTGGCGTCTGATTCCGACTCGGACAGTGAAGGAGGACAGAGGGGTGAGGACCTGCACCATTATTACTACTGTTTATTGTTCTCTGTGTTGTCACGGTAACCGGTTTTCTATGTACCGCGCTCTGGGGTGTGATGTGGGGCGCTGTCGGAGTTCCTGAGAGATTAGATTACATTAGATTTGGTGATACTGACCTCGTCCCCCGGCGTTCAGTCAGTGGGTCGTGTGGTCGCTCCAGGTGTCCCTCTATAACATACTGAGGGGGGAGGGAGGAGCGCTGTGCTGGTCTACATGGCGTTAGGGTGCCAATTTTTTTTGACACCTGTGTGTTCAGGTAAGAAGAGTGCGGCGGACGATCTGTTTGGAGAAGCAGACGACATCTCGTCAGACAGCGATAATGAGAAACCACCCACACCTGGACAACCACTGGTGAGACACACCTGAGAGTGATTATTATTATTATTATTATTATTATTATAATGATGGTGGTGGTGATGATGATGATGCTGCAGGATAATGAGGAGGGGATGGAGGGCGAGCAGCAGGAGGAGGAGCCGCTGCCTGAGACACGCATCGAGGTGGAGATCCCCAAAGTCAGCACTGATCTAGGAAGTGACCTTTACTTCGTCAAACTGCCCAACTTCCTCAGTGTGGAGCCCAGGTGGGTGTGGCCATGGGTGTGGGCATGGGTGTGGCCATGGGTGTAGGAGGGTTTATGGGTGTGTATTGGGGGGCGTGTATGGATTTATACGGGGATGTGTTCATGTATGTTTTAACCTTTAGCATTATAATGAATCAGTAGATTAAATTTAGGTTTATTTACGTTCTCTCTCTCTCTCTCATCCCCCTCCCTCCCTCTAGACCGTTTGACCCCCAGTACTATGAGGACGAGTTTGAGGATGAGGAGATGTTGGATGAAGAAGGCCGGACCAGGCTGAAGCTGAAGGTAGAAAACACTATAAGGTGGCGCAGTCGCCGTGATGACGAGGGGAACGACATCCGCGAGAGCAACGCGCGCATCGTGAAGTGGTCCGACGGCAGGTACGAGCTCACACACCCCGAGTAACAGGTCACGTCATCGCTGTAATGTTTATCACGTCCCTCACTCACGTCATCATCAGCACTGACGGGTGTACTTCCTGATGTACTTCCTGTGAGGTCAGGGTTGTACTTCCTGTACTGAGAGTGTGAGGAGTGACGGAGTGAGCTTCAAGAGGAATGTGTTTCATTTCTTTTTAATGAGTTGCTGTATTTTCATTCACACTGTGTGTGTGTGTGTGTGTGTGTGTGTGTGTGTGTGTGTGTGTGCACGCAGCATGTCCCTGCACCTGGGTAACGAGGTGTTTGACGTGTATAAAGCTCCTCTACAGGGAGACCACAACCACCTGTTCATCAGACAGGGAACAGGACTGCAGGGCCAGGCGGTGTTCAAAACCAAGCTCACCTTCAGGTAGGGCACTGAACCCCACTATACCCCAACCCGCCCCACCTGCCCCGCCCCGCCCCCACTCGCACCGGAGACTCCTTCCTTCAGTCTCACATCAATATCTGTTACGCCCATAACCATAGTTACGCTGGATTTACTATGGAAATCATAATTACTGCATTACTGTAAACCTGTTCTCCACTCAGATCTGTTTCTCTGGCCCCTCCTTCTTTTCTTGCCCCGCCCTCTCGCCTTCTGACCAATCAGAGCACGGGATTCAATTACACAGAAACTAGCATGTGTTTAAACTAATTAATACAGGTGTTGATGGTGTTACCATTATTATTATTGATATTACTGTGTGTGTGTGTGTGTGTGTGTGTAGACCCCACTCGACAGACAGCGCCACCCACAGGAAGATGACTCTCTCTCTGGCCGATCGATGCTCCAAGACACAGAAGATCAGGATTTTGCCGATGGCTGGACGAGACCCCGAGTCCCAGAGGAACGAGATGATAAAGGTCTTTCTCTCTCACACACACACACACACACACACACACACACACACACACTGTTATGCTATATAAAATAAACTTATTATTATTTTTATTATTATTTTACTGAAGTTTTTATCTTTATTCTCTTAATCGCACAAAACAACATCAAGCGGAAGTTAAAAGCCGATAAGAGTAAACATGGTGTTTTTGAATCTGATTAATCATTTCAATAATCATTAGATTAATATATTGATGGTTATTTGCAGCCCTGTGCTGTACGGTTATTAAAATCAAATCATTAAGTGAAACAGTAATATAATATAAAGAGGGCCGTGTGATACAGTGATATAAACGTGATAATCGTGTCACAGTGTATATTTCTACAAGTATCATTTGTACGGTCATGTTTTTATTTTTTAAGAACATTTAGTGGTACAGCCGGAGGTTTAGAGAGAGCTGATTGGCCGAGCTCTCTCAGAGGGGAGGGATGAGAGGTACTTTGTGCTCCCACATTAATACGCTCTCCAAACCAATCAGGGGCGTCTGATCAGTGAGCTCATGTAAGTGGAGGGAGCGGGTAGCGCTCTCCTCCGAGTGTGTTACACCGCCCCCAACAGTGCGTGCACAAGCAGTTCGAAAAGATGCGGTTGGTGATGTCACGTGGGTCGGAGGAATCACGTGATCGTCTGCGTCCCTCCCGACTGAATGGTGGTAGAAGCTTAGTGTGGGAGCCCCCTAGTGACTGGGAGGAATTGGACACGACTAAATTAGGGAGAAAAATCTGGTAAAAATCCCCAAAAATAGCAAAAATAAAAAAAAAATTTAGTGGTTTCAATAATTACAAACCTATCCTGAGGGGTGAGCGTTTTCCCTGAATCCTGTCTGTGAACGGACAGGACGTGGAAGTCACACGCCCCTCCTGATTGGTGGGAAGAGTTCAGACTCATCTGTGATTGGTTGGTTCCTCAATACGAGGCGATCCTAAAGCAGGAAGGCGGAGCTTAAAAGTGGTGTTTGTTCAGTGTAGTGTAGCTCATATGCCGTGTTTATGTATTTCTGAGTTTATAAGGTTGTAAATAAGATTGTTGTTGACGGTGTGTATTGGGTGTTTCTGTTTGTACAGCTGTCGCTTTAGGGGTCGTGTATAAGTCATTTCAGTTCAAAGGTTATAAATATGTTGAACCCTGACCTCAGAGTCGTGTCTGCAGTCAGTGATGTGAGTGTGTGGTGTGTTTCTGTTGAACTCACTTGTTGTTGTTGGTTTACGCGTGTGTGTGTTTGTTTGTAGAAAGAGGAGGAGCGTCTGCGTGCGTCTATCCGGCGCGAGTCTCAGCAGAGGAGGATGAGGGAGAAGCAGCACCAGCGCGGCCTGAGCGCCGGATACCTGGAGCCTGATCGCTATGACGACGAGGAAGAGGGAGAGGAAGCCATCAGTCTCGCCGCCATCAAGAGCAAATACAAAGGAGGAGGACTGAGAGGTGACACACACACACACACACACACACACACACACACAGCTTATAGCATCAGACAGTAAAGGTATCATCATGGTGTGGGTTTGTGATTTTACATGCTGTGTGTGTGTGTGTGTGTGTGTGTGTGTGTGTGTGTGTGTACAGAGGAGAGAGCGAGGATCTACTCGTCTGACAGTGACGAGGGCTCTGATGAGGATAAAGCACAACGACTCATGAAGGCCAAGAAACTCGACAGTGAGGAGGTGAGGAGAGAGAGAGTGTGTGTGTGTGTGTGTGTGTGTGTGTGTGAATGTCTGCCTAAGTGCATCATCATAAGTGTGTGTCCGTTATAAAGTGAAAGTGTGTGTGTAAGGAGAGAGGGAACATGCCTCCCAGACTGTGTCCATATGTAGGACACACACACACACACACACACACACACACACACACATATGTATATAATTAACAGCAGGTGGTGCTGTTGGACAGTTTTAGTTTTTATGTGAAACATAATCTCACACACACACACACACCCTGTGCAGTAATAATTTCCTGGTGTGTGTGTGTGTGTGTGTCTCAGGAGGGAGAGAACTCGGGCAAGAGGAAGGCTGAAGACGAGGACGATGCGTCCACCAAGAAAGCCAAGAAATACGTCATCAGTGATGAAGAGGAGGAAGACTAGCGCAGTGTTAACTCTCTGTTTATCTCTTCACTTCTTTTCTAATGTGTGTGTGTGTGTGTGTGTGTGTGTGTGTGTGTGTGTTGGGGGCCGGTGTGTTTTATAAAGCTGCTTCAGTGGAAAATAAAGAAACTGTTGACCCTGTGACACTGAGCTGTGTGTTTTGTTACACACACACACACACACACACACACACACACACACACACCATCACCTTCCTCATCACACCATAACAGTCGAGCAGGTTCGTGTTAATTCACCCGTTCTGGTCTGGTTTCCATAGCGACAGCTCGGTCACACGTTCGTGCGCGGTGTCTCCACATACGCGGTCATGGAAGGAAGGAGTCTCCAGTGTCGGAGCTTCAACCCTCTTCCTGTGTCCAGGCTGGGATTCTTTACATTCTAAACCTCATAGCGTGCTATTAATACACGGTTAGCTCATTCAGCGTACGCTTGGCTAGCTGGTCCGTCTGGGACGCGGCCCGGCTGTGTATTATGAGAGCCGTGGGTTTATTGGCCCGCGATGACGCAGATAAGCCGCGCTATTTTGGTGCGACCCTCGTGGTTTCTCTGTGACCGGGAGGCTGCATGAGCTGTGCGCTGAGACGAGTGTCCCGGGCTTTGATCTTAAACCACAATCGATCAGGGAAAGTGCTTCAGCAGAGAGAAGGCTACTGCTCCTGGAAGTGTCTCAGTTTGTCCAAAAAAATACATCATCAGCATTCTCTATGAAGTCTCTTTTTATTGTGATTAAACAATTTTCTAAAATATTTAAGTATTTTAAAATGTTGGTTCACGTTAGTAACTTTTATAGTGTCTGACTTTTACTCCGCATGACTCCACCCTTTTTGTGTTTGGAGCTGGGAGGCGGAGTCATACCGAACTGTACTAAGATAAAAAATAAAAGCTATTCCACTTGTCCAGTATGGCTGTCCATATTGTTCCCAGATATCCCAACTCAACATCTTTGTCGTGATTGGAGACTAGACTCTTTTAGATGCTCGCGACGCTCCTTCACTCTTCACACGACTCTCCAGATCATTTCTAGTTATATAAGCTTGCAGGGCCCGACCCCTCGACTCACCAGTCATGTGTAAAGCCAGTGACCAGTCACTTATCAAACTGGTCCCAGCATACACTCCGCCATTATTCGTAATTAACAATCACTCTTTACTATTATTTTCAATCTCCGGTTATCATTAATCCAAATTGTCAATCACTAATCACCATTATTCCCAATTACTAATCACTGGTCACCGTTATTCCCAATTACTAATCACTGGTCACCGTTATTCCCAATTACTAATCACTGGTCACCGTTATTCCCAATTACTAATCACTGGTCACCGTTATTCCCAATTACTAATCACTGGTCACCGTTATTCCCAATTACTAATCACTGGTCACCGTTATTCCCAATTACTAATCACTGGTCACCGTTATTCCCACTTACTAATCACTGGTCACCGTTATTCCCACTTACTAATCACTGGTCACCGTTATTCCCAATTACTAATCACTGGTCACCCTTATTCCCAGTTACTAATCACTGGTCACCGTTATTCCCAATTACTAATCACTGGTCATCGTTATTCCCAGTTACTAATCACTGGTCACCGTTTTTCCCAATTACTAATCACTGGTCACCGTTATTCCCAATTACTAATCACTGGTCACCGTTATTCCCAATTACTAATCACTGGTCACCGTTATTCCCAATTACTAATCACTGGTCACCGTTATTCCCAATTACTAATCACTGGTCACCATTATTCCCAATTACTAATCACTGGTCACCCTTATTCCCAATCACTAATCACTGGTCATCGTTATTCCCAATTACTAATCACTGGTCATCATTATTACTAATCACTGGTCACCATTATTCCCAATTACTAATCACTGGTCACCCTTATTCCCAATCACTAATCACTGGTCATCGTTATTCCCAATTACTAATCACTGGTCACCGTTATTCCCAATTACTAATCACTGGTCACCGTTATTCCCAATTACTAATCACTGGTCATTGTTATTATCAATCACCATCAGTCACCATTATTCCCAATTAACAATTATTGATCACCATTCATGATCACCATTATTCCCCATTACTAATCAGTGGTCACCATTATTATTATTAACTGGTCATCATTAATCCCAATTACCACTCAGTAATCACCATTATTTCCTATATACCAATAACTGATTATTGATCACCATTCATGATCACCACTATTCCCAATTGCCAATCACTCATTACCATTATTACCAATTACCAATCTCAATCATTCTAGTTATCACCATTAAATCATGATCACCATTATTCCCAATTCCCACTTAATCATCCCTATTATTCCCAGTCACCAATAACTGTTGACCATTATTCCCAATTCCCACTCACTTATCACCATTATTCCCAGCTGCCAGTCATTCAGCACTATTGTTCTATTTCATTCTACTTTCACTTTCTTCATAACAATCTTGTTTCTTCAATCAGCACATAAATATTTAAATAAATTTGATAACCATCAGCTCCACACTGAAGTAAGTGTGTGTAGCAGATGAACGACAAAAGAAGCCATGAAGAAAGAGGGAGGAGGGATGATGAAGTACTGCAGTCTTTCACTTCTGCTTGAGTCAGGGTCTCCCAGGCTGCGACACACACACACACACACACACTTACATAACCACACTGCAGACAGAGAGGATGGGGAAGACTCGGGGAAGTGAAGGAGTGAGGAACAGAATGTTCCTGGGGATTGCAGTAGGAGCTCAGCGCTTTAGGAGGTGATTTGAGAAGATCTTTTATGTTCCACCAGAACATTTCGTTTCAAATCATTATTATAATCGACAGTGAATAATGAACCGAAAACCCAACCGTCTCTTCAACCTCTCCGTAATGTCTCATCGTCGTCACACTTTCATCATGCTTATCCGTCTGCAAAGCGACATACTGATCAAATCGGCTCTAATTCCAAACCATCAGCTGTTTAGTTTATAAACCAGATTCATCTGATTATTTTTATCTCTACAGCGTGCAGTCAAGTGAGAACCGTTTCTGTAATATAGATAGGAATGTCTGGAATAAAGAGATTACCTCCTCATAGGAGGTTCAGGATTTGTAAACATTTTCGGAGTGTTTCATAACCGTCTGCGTCTCAAAGCTCACTTTATCAAGAATCCTAAACCCTGTTGGGTTCTGCGGTGTGAGAGGTGCTCGTCCCCCTGCTCACGGAACGAGGGTTATCATCCTGTGTAATGAAAAGTAAAGATGAAAAGAAAAAACGAGGGCAGTGAAGCTCAAATCTAGGCCTCAACAGGGGCATCAGCCACCTCGGTGGAACACAGGCCTCTTCACTATAAAGCTGACACGTAGCGTACACATCATCTGATAACTCTAATCTTATACCCTGTAATCTGGAATCCACAATTTATAATCCCATAATCTGATATTTATAATCTGTTGCTTCTAAGTTTATATCTGTAATCTGATGCCTTTATGTTTAGATGATTTTCTGATATTTTAAATCTTAAACCCATAATCTAATATCTCCAATCTGATACCTCTAATCTCATATCCATAATCTGATATCTCCAATCTAACGCCTCTAATCTGATATGCCTAATCTAATATCTCCAATCTGATACCTCTAATCTCATATCAGTAATCCAATATCTTTAACAGGGTACTTCTTATCTACTGTCCATAAACTAATATCCCTAATCTGGTACCTCTAATATTATATCCATAATCTGATATCTCCAATCTAACACCTCTAATCTGATTTGCCTAATCTAATATCTTCAATCTGGTATCGCTAATCTCATATCCATAAACCAATATCCTCAATCGAATACCTCTAATCTCTAATCTCTTATCCATATTCTAATATCTTCAATCTGATAGCCCTAATCTCACAGGCATAATCTGATATTCACAATCCCACATCTCATATCTCATATCTAATCTCATGTTCCTTTTTCTCCTCACTTCCTGCTGACTGATTCCTCTACTTCCTTGAGGTTAACTAATGTTACAGCAGCTATAAACTCTCGTTCCCTCTCCACCCTCCCTTTATTCTCTCTCTTTCACGAAGTAAAGAAAACAGACGTTGCCTTGTACAACCTAACTTGAAATGGTTCTGCACAAAGGGAGACGTTCCATCTCTCCGAGAGACCTTTCTCCTCATATCTCCCCACATTACATCACCATCTAAAACCTGAACATCATCCTTAATGCATAATTATATTGTGCTAATTCCTAATATGGAAAAAAAAATTCCTAGAAGTTCCATCGATTAATATCCTGTAGGTCACAGACGGACGTTTCAGTTCCCTGTGAAGGAAAAGTCTGCGCTCTGGTTCTCACTCATCATTCCACTGATTTTTCTTGATTGCTCTCATTATCTTACTTTACCATGCACAGAGTACAAAGAGGAATGCAGGGGAAGCCCAGAGCGCGGGGTAAAACCTGGAGCAGCCAAAATCCGCCCCCTGCACAAACTTGCGTGTGTACATGAGATCACGCTCCTCTCAGGCCGACTCGGCGCTTAGGTGTTAAATGTCAGGGTGCCAATAATTTTAAAACCATGTTTATTTTGTTGGTAGCTATAAAAAGAACAGAAAAATGTACCATTCGGTATCTAACTATCTTTCTGCATAATGTGTGTATTAGTGTGTGTGTGTGTGTGTGTGTGTGTGTGTGTGTGGGCGGTGAGACACTGGACTTTAAACAGTTTAAATAGACCTAAGAGGATTTGAGGGGGCTTTCTCTCTCTCTCTCTCTCACACACACACACACACACACACACACACTGACCTCACTGACCTGGTGTCTACCTGCATATCTTATTTTATTATCGTTATTTTTTTCACCTGTTACACTCAGCACAAGGGGAACATGCAAACTCCACACACACACACACACACACACGCACACACCTCGAGGTGGGAATCGAACCCGGATCCTGCAGGTGCAAGCCGACACAGTATTATAAATGAGATAGTTCCTGCTGGAATGTGCTGCTTAGTCACTTACACTACTGCTCAAAAGTTTGTACACCCCTCCACACAATCTCCATGATCGTTCCTGATGTTTATTTCTCTCTACACTGTGAAACAACACTGAAGGCGTTTATTATCCCAAACACACAATAATCTCCTCTGAACAGTTGATATTGAGATGTTTATCTGCTCCTTCTGCTCTGTAAAGCTTCATAACGGCTCTAATCTGAGGTGCTGGTTGTTAATTGGTGATTTCTGAGGCTGGTGACTCTAAATGAACTTCTCCTCTGCAGCAGAGCTCAGTTTTGGTCTTGATGTCCTGGGAAGGTCTTCATGAGAGACAGTTTCATCATCATGGAGCTTGATGGGTTTAACAAACACACTCGACACGATACTGTTCCTATAAGAACTGATCCAGAACAGCTGACCTTCACGTCTTACAGTAACGACTGACTGTTAGTGATGTTGTCACTTAATTACCATAATGTCATGTGTAATTTGATAGTTTTGAAACCCCCACGTTCACATCATTTCCACCGTTGTATTATCGCACGTGATGTAACGTGGCTTCGTGACTGTTTTACAGGACAAAAGTTTGAGTGTGAATATAAACCGTGTTCTGTTCTGTTCTGTTTAATCTTCCACTCACACTGTTCTGGCTGCCGCGTGTCAGTCACGTATTCAGGACATGGACTTACTGTATAATCAGTGTGTGGAGTCTGCCAAATCAATTCTGACTCAGTGAGCTCTCTGTGTGTGCGTGTGTGTGTGTGTGTGTGCTTTACCGTATTCTAATTCTAATTCCACATTTGATTTATTAAAGAAATGATACAGGTTTATCTTGATGAAACTCTACACACATGGGGAATCGCCGTCGTTATCACCGGGGTCGTCGTTTTACACTTGTATACATTAAACACTTCCTGAATTCTGTACACTTCCTGTTTTCTCCTTCCTGGTTCACTTGCTTCCGATTGTGCCGTATATCCTGTTGCTTGTGGTTTCTGGTTTCACTTTAAGTCTCGTTCCTGTTTCCTCCGACTTCCTCTTCCTGTTTCTTGTAGCTTCCTGAAAAATTCAGTTTTCTACTTCTTGTTGTGACGTCCTGCCCCGCCCACTCCCAAAGGTTTCCCATAGTTTTCTAGTTCCCGTCCCTTGTGTACTTGTACTTTACAGTTCCTTCTTTCTTTACACTTCCTATTTTGTGTGGTTTCCTCTTCTCTTCTACCCTACGCCCTGCTCCATTTTTATAGGTTTTATTTATATAATATATATACATATATACTATTACTATTACTATTACTATTATATATATAATATAAAACGATTTGCTTTGATATATTGATATATATATATCAAAGCAAATCATTATTTCTTAGTATTATGTATTAATAAGTATGTATTAAAGTATATATAATAGTAAAGAGTACAAAACAAAAAAAAAATGAAATACACACACCAGTACTTAAAAAAGAACAGTGAGTAAATCTAGGAATAAATAATAAATAAACATTATTTATAGATCGATGCCACAGATCACACGTCAGCTTTTCCAGAGGTCTTACTCCTCAGAGGACATGTTCCCCCACCAGCTGTTTTTTATAATTGTCTGGTTCATCCTATATTCTTCTATTTCCTCTTCCTGTTTCTGGTGGTTTCCTGTTTTCCTACTTCCTGATCACTGCATATTGATTACTTGTTGCATCTTATTTCTTTTACTTTCTTGTTTCCCCTCATCAGTGATGTCTTGTACCTGTCTCGGTCCACTCTGTTCCTGCTGTGTGTCCCGACTCATCAGATCATTACCCCAGCTCTAATGGACATGTAGTGTCGGGGACACACTCGTGTCCTGCACCTCGCCCCACCCTGGTGTTCCTGTAGTGATGTTAGCCGAGGTGATCTCACCGGCCTGGGGTTACTGTCGCCGTGGCTCTGGGATTTAGGGTAAAGGTGTTTGTGTAGAAAGCTGTAAGATGAGGGAAGATTAAAGACCTCCACAGATTTTTCCTAGAGCTGAACTGTGTGTGTGTGTGTGTGTGTGTGTGTGTGTGTGAACTTCACGTGATTGATGTCAGAGATCTCGCAGTTATTCACCTTTTGTCATGTAGACACTCTTCAATGTGACACACACACACACACACACACACACTCCTAACACAGTGTTCATGGCTGTAGGCTTTTAAAAAACTAAATTTAAGCGAATCTACACATTTTGAAAAAGAGAAGATACAGCAAGATTTTATTATTATTATTTTTATTATCATCATCATCATCATCATTATTATTATTATTATTTAGCTGGACAATGTACCACAAGACTTTTTGAACTTGGAAACCCACTCACCCGCCTCAGTTCTTTTTTTTTTGTATAGTTTTAGTGATTTAAGTTCAACCTAATGACCTAAAGATGCTAATAAACGTTATAAAGCTTTAAAATGCAAATTGATCTTATTGGCATTAAATAATATCCTGATGTTATATACAGTACTGTGGTAAAGTTTAAGGTACTGTGCTATCTTTTTTTTATATATATTTATTATATCATTATTATTGTTATTGTTTACAAAACCTTTTAATATTTATAAAACTTTAACTTAAAAATTAATAAATAAATAAATTACATTACAGAAGAAGTTTTGCAGCAAAAAAAACCCTAATGTTTTGTGAATAAAAAGAGGCGAGTGTGAGAAAGTTCTCAGAAGAACTCGTATCTCCAGCACACTCAGTAAAACCTACCAGCTGTTCTGTTCACACGGCTCAGGAAGGTACAAACATTAGCTTTGCCATCAGAAAATATGCCTTCTGCATAAAATAACCTCTTTTTTTTGTAAATGATCAGTAATGTTTAATCCAGATGTGTGCAGGTTCATAAGGAAAAATCCAGATGTGAGTTCGATGTACAGGAAGTGTTTTCCTTCATTTCCCTACAGAAGGTCCTAGTGTCTTCCTGTTGTTCTGTATCTCCACTTCATCCCATGTTCTACCCCACGTCCTTTCCTTCTCACATCTTTTACTTCCTGTTTTCTCCTGATTTTTCTTGCTTTCTGTTTTTTACACTTCCTGTTCATTTTCTGTTTCCCTGTTTCCTATTCTTCTCCTCTTCTTCTATAGTTTCCTCCTCCTTCCTATTCTTCTCCTGCTTATTTCTACTTCCTGTTTTTCTCTTTTTTTTTTCCTACTTTCTGGTTTTTCATGTTTTTTATACTTTCAGTTCTCCTCATGTTCCTCCCCTACTTCATGATCTCCTCTACATCCTGTTCCTTTCTTGTTCCCCATGTCGTGGTTCTCATCTTCTCCTGCATTCCTCTACTTCCTCTTCTTCTAAACTTTTCCCTTTTTCTTCCTACTTCCTGATCTTCTTATGTCTTCCGTATTTCCTGACTTTCTCTTTCCCCCTGTTGTACCCCACTTCCTTCCCTTCCTGTCTCCTCTGTATACTATTCCTATTTTCTCTTGGACCCTTTCTTCTCTACCTCCCGTACCCTTCCTGTTCGCCCCTACCTCTATCTCCTGCCCTTCTTTCTCTTCTTCTCTTGTTTTTCCCTACTTCCTGACTTTCTCCTGTTTATCCTCCTTCCTCTCCTTCTCCCTTACACGTTCCTCCTTAGTGTTTATTTTTTAGTTCCCTCTGCATGTTATTCCTGGTCGCCCCTACCCTCTCGTATGTGCCCCTGAGTGTGTGTGGTGTGTGTGTGGTGTGTTATTATCCTTCCTGCTCTCAGCCAATCAGGGCGCGGCGAACTGTACTGCAACTGTATTTCTGAAAACTGATAAGAAATCTGATATTCCATAGAGCTATTGTTTAAAAAGTGTTTAAAACGTGTTTTCAGCCGTCAGCACATTTTGAGTCTCTCCAGAAACTTTAACGTCTTTAAGATTCTAATGTAAGTGTGAATTAGAGTGATTTATACACAGCGGTGTGAGAGACTCGGAGAGAGCTGGTAGAGTGTAGCGCACGCTGAGAAAACACTCAGTCAGCAGGGAGGGAGTGGAGTACACACACACACACACACACACACCACACACACACACCACACACACATAAACATGGAGCCCCTTTGTTGTCACAGTGCATGGATATGTGTGTGTGTGTGTGTGTGTGTGTGGAGAGAGAGAGATTTGAGATCAAACATTTCTACTGTGAAACAAACAGCCGTACCCTGGGGCTGCATTGTGTGTGTGTGTGTGTGTGTGTGTGTGTGCGTTGTTTTTCATTAAGATCCTACAGCTGCACTAAAACCCTAAAAGCTGCAGTAATCGCAAAACGTGGGTTTCAAAAGTATTGGCACCCCTCCATACCTGTTACATGGGCGAGAGAAGAACAGCACAGAGTCTCTTCCTGTCTGTAAACAACAATAAACATGATGTTTTTCCTCATTATGTATTGCAGATACTTCAGCAATTGTTTGTCCTTTCTTTGGTTGTGTATTATTTTGATGAGTTTATACTTTTACTCACGTCTTACTGAGATCACATGTCTCTATTCAGTACATTTCTCAGAAGAGAAAGTAAATTTTTACTGCTTTTTTTTATCCAGATCTTCAAAAGAAAAAGAAAAAAAAGAATTATTATCCATCCTGTTATTTCTGTTCAACGTTTAATCAGGTTTAATAAGTCTTTTTTTTTTAGGTTAAATTTTGATGATTATGGTTTACAGGTCAAGAAAATTTAAATTCCAATATCTTAAAAATATTATAATATTTCTGAAGATCAATCGCAAAAAGACCTATGATACAGAAGTGCTGAGAGTTCTGTTTATTTATGGACTCAGCACTTAGTCAGGGCTCCTTTAGCATGAAGTGACCAGGTCTGTACTGCTGGGTCGGTGTTCCTCATCTTCCTCTTCACAATAGCTCACAGATTCTCTATAGGGTTCATGTCAGGTGAGTTGTCTCATCAGGCACAGTAATATCAGCAAACCAGTTCAGACTGTGTGGACTGGACCAGTGTCACCTAAAGATCTGAACTTTGGACCACTGAGGAACGGTCCAGTTCTCGTCCTTCTTAACCCGGTGATACGCTTCTAACATCGGCTCTGGTTCAGGAGTGGCCTGATACCAGGAATCCACATACTGTTGTCCATTTCCTGAAGACGTCGTTGTGTGGTGGCTCTTGATGCACTGACCCCAGCCTCACTCCACTCCTCGTGAAGCTCTCCAAAGAGCTTGAATCATCTTCTTATCCCCACAGTCATCCCTGTTTCTCCTGAACCTTCTCCTACCACACTTTTATCTCACAGGCAAGTTTCCATCAATACGCTTCAACACAGCACCTTCAGTGGATTACACACCTTCTGGAGGGAGTTGATGATCACCTTCTGGACAACTGACAAGTCAGCAGTGTTCCTCATGCGTGTACTAAACCAGACCACAGTACTGAGTAATTTACTCAAACCCAAAGTGAAATATTCTAACATTTTGAGATACTTCATTTTCATGAGCTGTAAGCCTTAATCATGGAAATTAAAAATTAAAAAATCAATCAAAATATTTCACCTGATGTGTAACGAATCTATAATATATTATAATTAGACAATTTGCTTGTATGGATTTCAGATATTCTTACTTGAGATGATGTAAAGTTTAGTATTTTAATAGAAGCAGGTAACATGAGACTGTAGGAACAGTAAATTAAACATAATTACAGGTTTTGAGTTAATGTGAGTGTACACTCCCCCCACACACACACACCCACACTAATACTAGCTCCAGTGTTAGAGGTGAGAGTGTGCACATTTACAGACAGCAGCATGTGGATTTATTACAATCCCGCCTTATGAGCTGAATCTATAACTCATCCTATAATAATCGAAATGATAATAAAGGTAAAGTCCAGAAACCAAGTGCACTCATACGAGTTCCTAAGGAAGATAAATGACTTCTAAACGATGAGTGTGACTCGAACCTAATCAATCAAACATCTCTGGGGATCTTTATAGAGAAAGGAACAGAAACGCTCCAGCCGAGAGCAGAGAGTTGGCTGTGATTGACAGGGCGGACTGAGTATGCCCCTCCCACCATGTTAGATCTGTCAGGGTGTTTTCACATTCGGCACTATTGATTTGTACCCTGCCCTGGGAGGATTGCCCCCACCACACACACTCTTAACTCCCCCTGCTGGTCAGTGCTCACATTGTTTTTTGTTCTCCGTACTCGGGTACACTTGCGGGTAACCCTCACCCTAACGCTGCATATCTAAGTAATTCAATTCTGTCCAGCAGTCTTACAGCTTGAGGTACGATGTCATAACTTCACTTCTACTCAACTTTTTAATGTCATTTATGGCGCTGATTTAACAAATTGCTAACACCCCTAATACCCCTATCCCTCCTATGCGGTTTGACTCACGGTAAGATGCGGAGTTAGGCACCATGAGTCGCCGCGATTGCCCGCCGACGTTCCGCTGGCATTCCGCGAAATTCTGTAAGGACCGCAAGCTTCCGCGAGGACCGGAACATGTTTAATTCTTCGCGCGGAAAGATGGAAACGTACTCACAGCGGCAAAAACTCGCGGTAAATCATGATGAACCGTACTGATGGCCACCGCGCGAAACCGCGTAGATAGGGGTATAAGGACTTTATAAAAAGTTATATTAAATTCCGTCCAGGCAGTTTCGCTTGATACCGTGACGAGATTAGACTGGACAGACACACAGACGGACTGGTTTCTGGTCCTCCAGTGTGTATAAGACGTAAAGAGATCACTGGAAGAACAAGTTCTGACCAACATACAGACAAAACCTTCTTTATTTATAGTGAAATTCTGAGTAAAGTGTGGAGAGTGTGGAGAGGGTTAATGATGTAAAGAGTACAACATTAACCTGGAACATGTGTGTGTGTGTGTGTGTGTGTGTGTGTGTGTGTGTGGTGTCACATGCTCGGTAACACATCTGACTCAGCTCCTGAAAGCCAGGATGATTAGCTCTGAGCTGAATCAGACGTGTGTGTGTGTGTGTGTGTGCTAAATCAGCTGCGTGTGTGTTT
>NC_071106.1:2057500-2177500 GCF_024256425.1 Clarias gariepinus
CACCCATGTGCAGACAGACAGATGTGCACACAGACAGTTGTGCATGTAGACAGACAGATGTTCACACAGACAGACAAACAGATGTGTAGACAGACAGGCAGACAGATGTGTAGACAGACAGATGTGCACACAGACAGGTGTGCATGTAGACAGACAGATGTTCACACAGACAGATGTGTAGACAGACAGATGTGCACACAGACAGTTGTGCATGTAGACAGACAAATGTTCACACAGACAGACAGACAGATGTGTAGACAGACAGGCAGACAGATGTGTAGACAGACAGATGTGCACACAGACAGTTGTGCATGTAGACAGACAGATGTGCACACAGACAGATGTGCAGACAGACAGATGTGCACACACAGTTGTACATGTAGACAGACAAATGTTCACACAGACAGACAGACAGATGTTTACACAGACAGACAAACAGACAGACACACGTGCAGACAGACAGTTGTGCGTGTAGACAGACAGATGTTCACACAGACAGACAGATGTGTAGACAGACAGATGTGTAGACAGACAGGCAGACAGATGTGCACACAGACAGTTGTGCATGTAGACAGACAGATGTTCACACAGACAGACAAACAGATGTGTAGACAGACAGGCAGACAGATGTGTAGACAGACAGGCAGACAGATGTGTAGACAGACAGATGTGCACACAGACAGGTGTGCATGTAGACAGACAGATGTGCACACAGACAGACAGACAGATGTGTAGACAGACAGGCAGACAGATGTGCCGACAGACAGTTGTGCATGTAGACAGACAGATGCTTACACAGACAGACAGACAGACAGACAGACAGATGTGTAGACAGACAGGCAGACAGATGTGTAGACAGACAGATGTGCACAAGACAGTTGTGCATGTAGACAGACAAATGTTCACACAGACAGACAGACAGATGTGTAGACAGACAGGCAGACAGATGTGTAGACAGACAGATGTGCACACAGACAGTTGTGCATGTAGACAGACAGATGTTCACACAGACAGACAGACAGATGTGTAGACAGACAGGCAGACAGATGTGTAGACAGACAGATGTGCACACAGACAGTTGTGCATGTAGACAGACAGATGCTCACACAGACAGACAGACAGACAGATGTGCACACAGACAGTTGTGCATGTAGACAGACAGATGTTCACACAGACAGACAGACAGATGTTTACACAGACAGACAAACAGACAGACACACGTGCAGACAGACAGTTGTGCGTGTAGACAAACAGATGTTCACACAGACAGACAGATGTGTAGACAGACAGATGTGTAGACAGACAGGCAGACAGATGTGTAGACAGACAGTTGTGCATGTAGACAGACAGATGCTTACACAGACAGACAGACAGGCAGACAGATGTGTAGACAGACAGGCAGACAGATGTGTAGACAGACAGATGTGCACACAGACAGTTGTGCATGTAGACAGACAGATGTTCACACAGACAGACAGACAGATGTGTAGACAGACAGGCAGACAGATGTGTAGACAGACAGGCAGACAGATGTGCCGACAGAGAAACAGAGAGACAGATGTGTAGACAGACAGGCAGACAGATGTGCCGACAGAGAAACAGAGAGACAGATGTGTAGACAGAGAGACAGGCAGACAGATGTGCAGACAGACAGATGTACACAGATGTTCGGACAGAGGGTGTAGTATACAGTATTTAACTCTGAAGTGATTAACGAACGTTAGTTTATTAGTGGGTTGGTTTAATAGGGAAGGCGTGTGTTTGTGGGCGTGTCTAATTTGCATATTTATGCATATTTATATAACCTGATATTTGTAGCTAAGGTGAATTAGTAAATGTTCTCAAGAGACACATTGTCTTAAGATGCCATGTCCATTTTACTTTAAGCAGACTTTGTGTGTGTGTGTGTGTGTGTGTGTGTGTGTAGAGGTCTGTAATAGGACAGGGCCATACACAGTCAGATCTCCTCCCCTTTCCCTCATGGCCTATATTTAACCCGGCATGGAGCCTCGTCTCAGTAACAGCACTCCTACACACACACACACACACACACACACACGCATGAACATACTGAACTGAACACTTGTACTGGACTTCCTTTCCTAAAGAACACGTTGGATATTGACTCTGAACATTTTGGACTTTTTATGGATTAAACACAGAACATGAAGCGTGAGGGGACACTTGACTCTTTCAGACCTGGTAAGACACGGACACACACACTCACACACACACACACACGCACACACACACACGGCTGAACAGTGCAGGTGACAGGTGACGTTTGTAGGGAATTATTATTTCTTATTACATAGACACACTTGCAGGACAGGTGAACTGTTAGACACACACACACACACACACATATCACCTGACATCACCCCCACCCCCCACTCCACCCCTCTGCAGCAGGGCATTATGGGCATCAGGGGTGTTTGATCCGACTTACGCTGGCATGGACAAGAGAACAAACTGTACACGCATTAGAGAGATTACAGAGCCATGAACTATAATGACCTTTATTATTATTATTATTATCATTATTATTATTATTATCAACTATAATTGCTTACATAAGTGTCAAGTAATTGCTATACAACTAATCCAAAGTAAAGAAAAAAATCCTTAAACACATGTTAGGAATGCACGGCTCGTTCAGATTATCTTGCAATTACATAATTTCAATAATAATAACGCTCGATCAGTGCAGGACGCTAGCTAAACCCATGCTAGCTAGCTAAGACTATGTATACAATCAACTATTGAGTTTAACTAGCTAGCTCTCATTGAACTTTGTTAACCAATAATAAACATCTAGCTAGCTTAGATTATTTATATGATGAATATTTACTTTACTAGCTAGCGCTTGTTAGAATTTGTTAGCCAATCATACAAAACTAGCTAGATGATTGCATTGTTAAAGTTTGCATTGTTGAATTTATAAGTAACTAACTAGCTAAAGATTTGCCATGGAATGTTCAAGCCAACCTTAATGATCCTGATGTAACAATCCATCTTAGCTAGAGGTCCCCAAGGCGCTAGCTGTTTATTGAACATGAATTTATAATGTATTCATTATCACTACTTGGGAAGCTAGCCTTACTATCTCGCTAAGAGCTATCATTTGAACATGTTAGCTAATCACAGAATTCAATAACTGGTAAACACACGTTGCAAAAACACAGTTAGCACGCTAGTAACACTTTGCTCCGAACGTGATCGAGTGTTGTGATTAGATTAGTGCAGTTGTTAATATTTAACTGTAGTTGCTATCTCTAAAGCTAGCTAGCAGTGTAGCTAATTATGTGTGACGCTGCCCACATTGTTGTATTTAATTCTTTAATGTATAGAGTAGTTAGACAGAGAAAGATATTAAACGTTAGCGCTGAGTTTTAAAGTTAGATTTCCTTATTGCATCCTCAATTCTAGACATAAAGTTTTATCATTTTCGGAACAATAAAAGTTTTATCAGCTCATGTTTCTCAACCTAGATTGCGCTTTAGATTTACGCTGCGTTCTGATTGGCTGAGCACAAAGTGCTGCGCGTAAACACATGCGTGTGTATACAGTTAGGGAACGGCATAAACAATTTCAAATTAAATATAAAGTAATTAGTGAGTCCCTGAGTCCCTGTGTGTGTCCCTGTGTGTGTGTGTGTGTGTGAGTGTGTGGGGCTTCCTCCACTGAACCGTGATAATCAGCTCCAGATTATGTAAACCACAGATTATGGAACATTCCGACAGCCGTTTACTGCCTCGGGTGGAAAATCGTTCACTCAGTGACGTCTGAGAGAAGCAGAGATAAGACAATGCTCGTCAGACTTCATTACTGTTATGTAACTTATTTTCAGTGCCAATGGTGCGACGGGCAGCCCAAATCAACCTCCGGAAAACCACCCGCAACCCCCGAGACAGTCTGAACAAGCCGATTAGGAGAGCAAATAGTGAGAGAAAATGATATTTCAGAAAGTGCTTATTGGGTTAATACATGTTACCTTTCAGTGGGATTACTATAAAGTTCATCAAATTAATGTTAATACTTTCCCAAAATTTCTGACTAAAACAGTTTTTGGGCATTTTTTTTAAAGATGATACTTTTTCAGGTGGAAAGTATTTTCCTGTGATCCTGCAAACAATCAGTGAAGTAGAAGGATGCTAAAAAAAAATTATTAAAAAAAATCAAACTGCGGCCTACATAAATTGCATAGATTGCAAAATTAATATATATATATGGCCACATGGGACGACAAAATAGATATGTCTGTTTGTAAAATAGAAATATGTAATTTTATATTTTATATGCGTAATCATAAACTATTTTTACTTAGAAATAGACATTTAGATTTTAAAATACAAACGTGTAAAATAGTAAAATAAATACTAAAACAAATACTGAGTAAAAACGATATTTTACAAAATGCTTATTAGAAGGTTCATAAACTTAATGTTAATACTTTACCAAAATTCCTGGCTAGAACAATTTTTCTAGCCAGTGGACAGTTTTTTTTAAGATGATGCACTGGTAGACAAATTGGTGTGACAAGTATTTTCTATGATCCTACAAGCAAAAAACTAATCACACAGTGGAGTAAAAGTGTAAAAAATCAAACTGCAGCCTAAATAAATTGAAAAATACATAAGAGTTATTGCAGAATTTATATATAGCCACAGGGGATTATAAAATAAATGTGTCTGTTTGTAAAGTAGACCTGTCTAATCATAAATTGTGACCGTAAAATAGATATGTGTGACCATAAAATAGATACGTGTGTCCACAAAATAGATACGTGTGACCGTAAAATAGATACGTGTGACCACAAAATAGATACGTGTGACCTTAAAATAGATACGTGGGACCATAAAATAGATACGTGTGTCCACAAAATAGATACGTGTGACCATAAAATAGATACGTGTGACCGTAAAATAGATACGTGGGACCGTAAAATAGATACGTGTGACCATAAAATAGATACGTGTGACCATAAAATAGATACGTGTGACCGTAAAATAGATACGTGGGACCGTAAAATAGATACGTGTAACCACAAAATAGATACGTGTAATGACAAAATAGATACGTGTAATGACAAAATAGATACGTGTAACCACAAAATAGAAACATGTAATGACAAAATAGATACGTGGGACTGTAAAATAGATACGTGGGAACGTAAAATAGATAGGTGGGACCGTAAAATAGATACGTGAGATCGTAAAATAGATACGTGTGACCGTAAAATAGATACGTGTGACCACAAAATAGATACGTGTGACCTTAAAATAGATACGTGGGACCATAAAATAGATACGTGTAACCACAAAATAGATACGTGTAATGACAAAATAGATACGTGTAATGACAAAATAGATACGTGTAACCACAAAATAGAAACATGTAATGACAAAATAGATACGTGGGACTGTAAAATAGATACGTGAGATCGTAAAATAGATACGTGACATCGTAAAATAGATACGTGTGACCAAAAAAATAGATACGTGGGACCATAAAATAGATACGTGGGACTGTAAAATAGATACGTGAGATCGTAAAATAGATACGTGACATCGTAAAATAGATACGTGTGACCAAAAAAATAGATACGTGGGACCATAAAATAGATACGTGTAACCACAAAATAGATACGTGTAATGACAAAATAGATACGTGTGACCATAAAATAGATACGTGGGACCATAAAATAGATACGTGGGAACAAAAAATAGATACGTGGGAATGTAAAATAGATACGTGTGACCACAAAATAGATACGTGTAGTGACAAAATAGATACGTGTAATGACAAAATAGATACGTGAAACCACAAAATAGAAACGTGTAATGACAAAATAGATACGTGGGACTGTAAAATAGATACGTGAGATCGTAAAATAGATACGTGACATCGTAAAATAGATACGTGTGACCGTAAAATAGATACGTGGGAACGCAAAATAGATACGTGTGATCGTAAAATAGATACGTGTGACCGTAAAATAGATACGTGTGACCACAAAATAGATACGTGTGACCTTAAAATAGATACGTGGGACCATAAAATAGATACGTGTAACCACAAAATAGATACGTGTAATGACAAAATAGATACGTGTAATGACAAAATAGATACGTGTAACCACAAAATAGAAACGTGTAATGACAAAATAGATACGTGGGACTGTAAAATAGATACGTGTGACCATAAAATAGATACGTGGGAACGTAAAATAGATAGGTGGGACCGTAAAATAGATACGTGAGATCAAAACGTAAAATAGATACGTAGGACTGTAAAATAGATACGTGTGACCATAAAATAGATACGTGGGACCATAAAATAGATACGTGGGAACGTAAAATAGATACGTAGGAATGTAAAATAGATACGTGTGACCGTAAAATAGATACGTGTGACCACAAAATAGATACGTGTGACCTTAAAATAGATACGTGGGACCACAAAATAGATACGTGTAATGACAAAATAGATACGTGTGACCATAAAATAGATACGTGGGACCATAAAATAGATACGTGGGACCATAAAATAGATAGGTGGGATCGTAAAATAGATACGTGAGATCGTAAAATAGATACGTAGGAATGTAAAATAGATACGTGGGACCGTAAAATAGATATGTTGGACCGTAAAAAATACATACATGAGACTGTAAAATAGATACGTGTGATTGTAAAATAGATACGTGGGACCGTAAAATAGATACGTGGGAACGTAAAATAGATACGTGGGACCGTAAAATATATACGTGGGACTGTAAAATAGATACGTGTGACCGTAAAATAGATACGTGGAAACGTAAAATAGATAGGTGGGACCGTAAAATAGATACGTGGGACCATAAAATAGATACGTGTAACCACGAAATAGATACGTGTAATGACAAAATAGATACGTGTAATGACAAAATAGATACGTGTAATGACAAAATAGATACGTGTGACCATAAAATAGATACGTGGGAACGTAAAATAGATAGGTGGGACCATGAAATAGATACGTGGGACCGTGAAATAGATACGTGTGACCGTAAAATAGATACGTGGGACAGTAAAATAGATACGTGTGATCGTAAAATAGATACGTGGGATTGTAAAATAGATACGTGGGAACGTAAAATAGATACGTGTTACCACAAAATAGGACCATTAAATAAATATGTCTCGTTTGTGATCACATGTCTGTACTGTACGTATCTGTTTTGTGATCATGTCTGTATTTTGGAGTCACACATGCTGTACGTTTCTATACGTATGATCCTGAAAAACAGATATATTCATTTACTCTATGTATGAAAACGAATTTGTACATAAAAAACCGGGGAAAGGGAAGTTGACAAGCATGTAATAATATCGAAATAATTCACTAAAGACTTTCTCAGCACTTACAGGAAGTGACACAAAGTGACAGGAAGTGACACATCTCAATAGAGTGTGGGTTTTAGACATTGGTACTTTACACATCCTTTCCCAGAAACGCATTGAAAATACAAAAGTACCAGTCAGTATAGGTGTGACACACACACACACACACACAAAGTGACTGATTTAAGATTCAAGGTGCTTTACTGGCATTAGAAATATGAATATTGGTACAGCACAAGCCCGGAAATACTGTAGGTCAGAAAAAGAACAGGGTTTTTTGTGTATTTGTCACTTAAATGATTCAGATCATCAAACACATGCTGTTGTTTGTTACACTAAGTTAACCCGAGTAAATAAAAAAGACAGTTTTTAAGTTATAATGTGATTCATTAGGGGAAAAAGCCTTTTATGAGAATAACATCATACCAACAGTCACACATGGTGGTGGTACTGTGATGGTCGAATCAGGGCCTAGGTGACTTGACATAACTGGTGGAACCATACATTTTGTACTCGTCACCTCAAGATCAGGCGCACTTGACTTAAAGCAGCAGGACCACGATCCGAAAACATGCCAACACGTCCAACTCTGAATGGTTGAAGAGAAATAAAATAAAGGTTTTTGAGTGGCCTAGTTAAAGTCCAGACTTAAATATGTTTGAGATGCTGTGGCATGAACAGTTTAAACCCTCCAATGTGGCTGTATTAAAGCAATTCAATTCAATTTTATTTGTACAGCGCTTTTAACAAGTGACATTGTCGCTAAGCAGCTTTACACAATCTAAAGAATTATTTAAGTGTGTATGAAATGTGAATGTGTATAAATCAAAATGATCAGCGATCATGTGATGAGATCTCCAACCAGAAGCAGGACACAAGGACGAGTCAGACAGTTCCAGAGAGCAGAGGGGGTCTGGATCACTGGTAGCTCAGGAGAGACATGTATAGCTCGACAGAGAGAGAGAAAGAGTAAAAGGGGGAGAGAGGAAAGAGAAAGAGGGGAGGGAAGAGAAGAAGAGGAGAGATGGCAGTTAGGTATGGTCACAGTCACACAGTGTATAATGTGAATGTATATTAACTGTAGAGTGCAAGCAGAGACTCCGGCAGGACTAACTATGACATCATAACTAAAAGGGAGGAGCCAGAAGGAAACACAGACATGAGGGGGAACTGGAATGTAAAGCGACCATCATAATCACCTCACCGTCAAATTTAAATTTTATCTGTCACATACACAGTCATACACAGTACGATATGCAGTGAAATGCTTATACGACCGCCAGTGACCTTAAAAAAATAAAAACTTATACGTTAAAAATAAATAAAAAGAATAAAAAGAAATACTAAAGAAAAATAAATTGAACTAGTAAAATAAACTGTACAAATAAGGGCATTATAAAAATATGACAAAATATAGAAATATAGAAGAAAAAAAAGTATATATATAAATACTTTAACAAACCTGAGTGATGAATGAGAGTGAGGAAGACAGCATCTAAACATACCAGTTCACCATAATACTCTACGTCCATGAGTCCCCCAGATCTGCCCCTTTACCTCAGGCAAATCTGTTTACAAAAATGCTTGATTAAATATACATTAAAACAATTCTGCAAAGAAGAGAGGGCCAAAATTTCTCCACAGTGATGTGAAAGACACACTGTCAGTTATCTTAAAGACCAAGCGTGGCACAACCAGTTATTGGGTTGTTATGGCAATAACTTTTTTTCACACAGGGGCATCATTTTAAACTTTGTGTAATAATAAAATGTTGATGATCTGAATCATTTCAGTTAAACATGCGGAAAAATCAGTAGATATGATATGTGCACACATAGATAGGCAGCACAGTGTAGCTTGAGCCAGTTGTCCAGACACCACAATTTGGCCCTGATGCCCATAGCTACAGTTACAATATCTTGTTACAGTGGTGACTGGAAGTGGGTGGGATATATTAGGCCACAAGTAAACCTTTTATTCCTGAAGTTGATGTGTTAGATGCAGAGAAAATAGGGAAAGGTAAGGATTTGAGTGACTTTGACAAGGGACAAATTGTGATGTCTAGAGGACCGTCTTTGAGCAATTCCAAAACTGCAGCTCTCGTGGGATGTTCATGATTTAAACACGTAGACGCTTCTTCTGATTCAAATAGAAGATCTAGTTAGGATCAAATTGATGGAAAGGTTAATGCTCGTTATAGTAAGGATATTATTATTATTATTATTATTATAATCTAATGGCTCATCAGTGTATATTAGTTTATTATTGCTACTTTAATGTTTTTGACTTTATTTGACTCTCATTTTTTTCGTTGTTTATTTTTCATCTTTATTCATTACTCCAATTTTTTTTAATGACTTCTGTGAAAAAAAAAAAAAATCACTTCCTGACTTTAATGAATGAGGGATTTCACTTCCGGCAGTCGTGTGACGTAGGAGGCATAGTCACGCCCCGTGCGCGTGAAAGACCGCCGCGTTGGCCCCGCCCCCGCCCAACTAACCCCCCTCCCCCCTCCCTCGCTGCAGTGTGAATGGCGCTCAGACACAGAGGGGGAAGGAGCGGACACGGCGCGCGCGCTCGGTTCCACAGGAAAATCCCTCTAATGTCAGGAGGAGGAACAGTAAGTCATCATTATTCACATTATTACACACCATAAACCATGAAGGATCCGTTATAAACATTTTTAAATCCGTGTTGTTTCCCTTAAATATACACGAATCGCTCGGTGAAACGTCGGGCTAGCTCTGTTAGCATCCGTCCGTTAACAACGGGCTCCTTTGTTTCGACGCGCGAGACGCTCTCTCAGCGCCGAATTTGAGGCGATTGGCGTCTGTTTACATCCGTTTTTAACATCATATCGGTTTTAGTACTTCATTCACACAGTTTAGTGTTTGTACCAGCAAATATTTAACGCTATAGAAGCTTTCTAGATAAGATAAACCGTAGATTCCCATCCACTTTAGGACAAGTCCCGCCTCCTGCGCGGTGATTGGTTAGTTCCGGCTCACCTCATGCGTTCTGATTGGCTAGGAGTTCAATTTTCCGTTCGGCTCTATAAAGGACGTTTTGAACCAACCAATCCGCGTGGGGTGTCTGAATACGGATGGGTTGTGTAGCGGATGCGGCTAAAACGAACTCTCATAAACTGCTTTATTAAACATGTACCCAAGTTAAACCGTCGTGTTTATTGTCACACGAGCTTGATGACTTATAGTGGTTGTTTTTTTCTTCTGTAAGGTTGTTTGTAGGTTGTTTGGATGTATAAAACTATAAGTTGTGTTAGTCAACATTATGAACGGGGAGAGTGTTGATTATTAGCGCCTCTAACACGTCACGCGGTGTCACGTGATACAGGTGTACCACAGCGCGAGACAGGTAACACGTGGGGTCTCAGATTAACACTCCAGACAGGATGCTCGGTGTGTGTGTGTTGGTGTGTTTTAGCCTGTTTAAAGGGTGTGTGTGTGTGTGTGTCAGGGACAGAGAACATTACTGGTGTCTTATTCTCCTGGAGTTTAGTTCACAAAGTAGTCTCACCCTGCAGCACTCTATATACACACACTCGCACATGTCCTTTCTCAAACTCACACACCACACAAAGTCTTTGTAATATCTACTTTCTCACACACACACCTTGCTTGTCTCTTACTCACTGACACACTCATATTGACTCACTGACTGACACACACTTTCACACTCACTCGTCATATGCTGATGAACACACACACACATCACTTGTCTCTCACTCTTACACACACAATAGCAGACAGGGATAAATTGTGTAAAGACTGGGTGTGCATGTGTCTCTGTGTGTGTCCCTGTCCTTAAAAGAGGAACAGGGTGAGTTCACACACTTGACATTAAACCCCAGGCTGTTAGAAGAGCTGCGCTGGTGAGGAGTTCTGTCTAATGTAATACTGAGGTTAGATGTCCCTGCCCACGCTGGACCTCTGCCAGGGGGTGAGAGTGGGTGTTGGAGGATGGGTGTGGAAGGGTGGGTGATTGGGGGATGAGAGGGTGTTTGAGATAGGGGTTGTTTTGAGGGAGCTCACTGACTTAAGCGAGTGTTGGAAAGTCCTTCAGCTGAGATGTAGAATATTACCTGAAGTGAAGTAACACACCTGGGTGTGTGTGTGTGACAGTATGTTGTGTCTCAACACTAAAAGTAAAAATCTCCAGTTAAAACTCTTTTTTTTTTTTTTTTAACACACATTCCATTTGCGTAGAGTGTTTACTGACTGTTTGTGTGTGTGGGTTTTTTCTCCTCCTTGTGGGTGCAGAAGTGATGATTTGTTTCCTAACTGTAATGTACCAGAGTAAGGAAGTGCATGTGTGTGTGTGTGAGTGAGTGTGTGAGTGTTTCACGTCCTTCAGGTTTCACAAACGGTTCCGTTCCTAGAAGTCCGTTGTGTAATGCTCTCCAGGTGACGGTGTGTCTCTCAGGGTTGGGTATCATGCTGACGTCAGACTCCAGGGTGGCGTCGTACACACACAAACGCACACACACTCACTCTGTACACTCCTCCTCCGCTCGCGGTGACACGAGCCCCAGTGTTTATACCCCAGAAGTTCAGCGCTCTGTGTGTGTTCCTTTACTTTTGAGTGAGTGATGTTCACCAGGACTTACACCTAAATGAAGAACAGATTGTGTTTAGTCTCTCAGACATTTAATTATTATTATTTTCATTACAAAAGCCGATGTTTAAAGTGTTAATCTTAACCCCGCCCCCTGTGCCGTGATTGGTTACCGCTGACTCACCTTCCTGTGTTTTGATTGGCTGGTGACTCACCTTACTTCACCATCTGATGTTTTTGGTAATCATGTATGCAGTATGATGTCATGTGTACCGAGCATCAGTGATCATAAATAATGGCAGCTACAGACTCTTCCTTGTGTGATTGTATGATACGACTGTGTGTGTGTGTGTTTGCAGGAAACCCAGCAGTAAAATGGAGGATAGCTTCGATTGCGACTGCGGTGAGCTGGAGCCACCCGATCACTGAGGGAGAGCGTTTGTGCTAAGCCGGGCCGACCTCGTGCTCCTCCTCGTATTCCTCATCCCCCATCTTCCTCAACCCCCCCCTCCTCCCACCCCCTCACCTCAACCCACCTAACCCCGCCCCTCAGACTGCACGGTGCTCAGTTCATTAGGATCGTCATGCTGCTGCCGCTCAGGACCAGTCGTACACTGGGCGTGTCGTCGGTGCTGTGAGGATGCTGCTGCTGCTGCCGCGACTCGCCTTCACACCCGTGTTTCAGCACTGATCATTCCGTTACACTGTCTGCCAGTACTGGAGTAAACCCCGCCCCCCACATCCTTATTTACACACACCACAAGGAATCGCCGTTTTTCATTTCTCCTTACCTGGAAGGTTCTTATTTTTAAGGTGCTTAAAACCGGCGTCCGAGAGAATCGGAAGTAAAAAAAAAAATGGCAGAGAAATTCGAGAGCCTGATGAACATCCACGGGTTCGACCTGGGCCCGCGCTACATGGACCTGAAGCCGCTGGGTTTCGGCGGGAACGGCCTGGTGTTCTCGGCGGTGGACCGGGACTGCGACAAGCGCGTGGCCGTGAAGAAGATCGTCCTGACGGACGCGCAGAGCGTCAAGCACGCGTTGCGAGAGATCAAGATCATCCGCCGGCTCGACCACGACAACATCGTGCGCGTGTTCGAGACGCTGGGGCCGAGCGGGCGGCAGCTGAGCGAGGACGCCGGCTCGCTGACCGAAGTGAACTCGGTGTACATCGTGCAGGAGTACGTGGAGACGGACCTGTGCAGCGTGCTGGAGCAGGGCCCGCTCTCCGAGGAGCACGCCCGTCTGTTCGTCTACCAGCTGCTGCGCGGACTCAAGTACATCCACTCGGCCAACGTCCTGCACAGAGACCTCAAACCCGCCAACCTGTTCGTCAACACCGAGGACCTGGTGCTGAAGATCGGGGACTTCGGCCTGGCGCGCATCATGGACCCGCACTACTCGCACAAGGTGAGGCGCGACTAGCGTTTATATCAGAAAAGTGTGTGTGTGTATGTGTGTGAGAAGATGAGTGTGACGGTCACGGTTAGATTTTCCTGTCTGTCAGTCAGGTGCCGCAGGTGTGAAACAGGAAGTGAACTGTGTGTGAGGTCACTTCCTGTGAGCCCCCCGGCGCTGGAAACGAGCGACAGAATGACAGGAAGTGTTGGTTTGGTTTGTTTGTTTGGGTTATTTTAAGCCGACGTCGTGTCTGGGTGTCTGCGTTTTCTTCCTTGTGGAGTGTGTGATGTTGATCAGACGACGTTGTCGTTGTTTATTCAGCGGCGCTGTGACTAATCCCGCCGCAGACTATAGACTACAGCACGGTGGCCGTTTAATTTTCGCACACACACACACACACACACACACACTCCCTCCCCCCTTCCAGTGAACTCTGTTTCCACCGGCTGTTTCGGCGAAACGCTCACATGGCGCTTTGATTACTCATCACATCTCTTTCATATCACACACACACATACTCGTGATTCACTCACGTTTTTCCAGCTCCGCTGCTTGCACACACACACACGCACTCACTCACACACTCACACTCCTGAGCACGGAGGCCGTGTGTTTATGGAGGGAGGAACGAGGTGCTATTTATGTAGTGTGTCTATGAATAGTTCTCCTTCACTCTCACTCACACACACACACACACACACACACACACACGATGATTTGGTAGTGAAAAGACTTCCAGACTGTGGTGGATACACACCTGAGGTGAATTCTCTGTTGAACTCACACGTGACCTGTTTTTAAAATACGTTTGGCCCATGGAGAGTTTTATACTTGTAGTTTTTGTACAATAGAACAGGTCGGGTTAGGATTTATACTGAGCGCACACACGCGCGCACACGCACACACACACACACGTTACTCAGAATAAAGGATACACTTTATACAGAGAGATAGACTTGGTTAATTGGTGGACCAAACCCCAAATCTAAATCCAAACCCCGTAAAACCTGTGCCACGTTGTTGTGAGGATCGGACGGTCCTTTGTGGCGACCCCTGGACGGGGGGCACCCGAAAGTCCAACAACACAGAGAACGGAGAGCAAAAAACGACGTGAAGGCTGTAAAGGAGAGAGACAGGGAGAGAGAGCGGGGGGGGGTTAACAACTGCCGAGTCCTTTTGGTTTTACAGATAGTGAGTGAGTGATGGTGAAGTGGTCGGGTTTGGGGGAGAGAAGTGTGTGTGTGTGTGTGTAGAGACATACGGTGAGACCGATGGAAAAACAAACAGGAAAAGACACCAAATGGAGAAAAGGTGAAAAAGAGGTTCACACACAGTGATTAGGAGACAATCATTCAGTCAGACAGACAGACGGGACACAGAGCCGTGAGCGATGGCGTCCCCCCCCCTCCCCCCTCTGTCTGACTCAGGTCTTTACCTCTAACTCTAACAGGTGTGGTGTTAAGGGGAGAGAGTAGCTGAGTGTGCAGGTGTACATCTGTCAGTAAGTGGTGTGTGTGTGCGCGCAAATGAATAATGACTCACAAGGTCAGTGACACTATGTCCTTTCCAGGTACATCGCTGACATCTCGAGGAAATACTGTGTGTGTGTGTGGGGACAACAATCACGCTCAACCTGTTTTCATATGACAAAAATAATCCTGCGTTTCTAGGACGTGTTTTTTTTTTTTTTTTTGTAAACACAGTTTCTGCACAGTCATCCTTTATATAACCTTTATTTTATTTTTCTTCTTCCTCTAATTCAGTGTTAACTAGGAAAAGGGAAACATACTTTAAAAAAGAATAAATAAATCAAACTTCATAATTTTTATATTTAATATGTTAAACAGTGTTTATAAAAATAGACAATTGAAAAGCTAGTTTATAATATTATTTTCTAGAGTTAAATGACTAAATAAAAGCGACTGGTCTCTTATCATTTATGTGCCGTCTCGTCTTACGGTTGTAAATGACTGTATCACTTCTCAGTTTATTTAAAAACACTCACCTTTGATCTTTCATAAGACCCATCATGATGCAGTAGATCACAGCACTCTTATATCACTGTTCCACATTTTTATTGTTCAAAACAATAGCATAATGTACAGAACGTCTCAGAAAGGTTTGTGTCAAATTCCATCACAGTGTCAGTTAGTACTGTGTTGTCAGTACGGTCTGTTGTCATGACTACGACGTTTGTTTAAAGCACACCAATAATAGGGACCATCAGGGGTCAGCGTTATGATATTACGATTAATCTTTTTGCTATTTATAAAAATCCTGATTAGATTTTCTTATTTACATTTTGTTTCCGTTCCTAATCAGATTTACTAATTAATTCGTAAGCTCCTCCCACACAGGACACTGTGCCGCCTCCCAGTGTGTGAATGGGGTTAGAGAGCACCACAAGATTATGTGCAAGATGTAAAAGTAACTTTCTGAGAGATTTTGCAATAAAAATATTTACAAACAATCTGTTCAGTACATCAAATATAAATTTTACTAATATACTCGCGTCGCATCGCTCTATAGACACTGTGGAGCTTTTGAACATGGATATAGTTTGGGAGGAGCTTCGTTAACATGTGATCATTCTGTTCACGAAGCTCCTCCCAAACTATACCCATGTTCAAAGGCTCCACAGCGTAAGAAGCCCCTCCCACAGGATCTTCTACTACCTAATGGAAACTAGAACAAACAATTCAGATCAGAACCTTTAGAGTTTCCTCATCTGATGCTAATGTTTAATCTATTAAAGGTCACTTGTGTGAATAAGACATTAAAACACACACACAGATCGTCCCTTTAATCTAACTCTGACGCAGACACACACACACACAGACATGATGTCTCTGTTCCCAGGAATGTTCCTCTACTGGTGTAGGAAAAAAAAAGAGAAAGTCCAGAGTGGAAAGTGTGTGTAAACTGTGTTTGGGGGGGTAAAAGTGCCTCTGAGTCACGCCTCGCCTCGCCCGTCCTGCCTGAGCTGACGTTTCATTATTCATAACGTTGTTAAAGAACAAGTGTGTGTGTGTTGAAAGAGTGTGAAATTTGTGAAAATCTGTGAAAACATAATGCCCTTATTTGACATTTATCCCAAACGACCTCATTTCTGTATGTAAATCATGATATTTGCATATGTAAATCAGGTCTAGGAGTAGATCGAGTTATCGTCGTGTAGCCATTTGAAAACTTTTCTGTATTCCCTCTGAGCCCCGCCCCCTTCCTCAATGAAAAGAGTGCTTCACCATTTAGCGCGGCAAAAATGTTTCCTGTTTATTAACATTGGATACAATCCATAGACATTTGCGGAAAAAAACATTCACCTGATTAGCAGCTGCTTAGCCTAACGTTACGCTAGCACGTTAGATAAATTCCAGTCTGCACATTTATTTATTTATTTTTCCATTTAAATCTAAGCGACGATTAACAGAGAGGTTTTAACGTAAGCTGCTAGTGAGAACGGTTTGGTAAAGGATTACATCGTGTGTATATGATATAATTTTGGAGGAGGGGTGTGGGGGGGTACTTTAATAACTCAGTAATTATGAATTCCGTTTATTTGCGTAGCGTGTTTCAATACTGTTTTAAACCAGACGTCATTGAGTAACGTATGATGATACTTGAGATGCGTATAATGATACTTCGTGCGTATTAATGACATGGTGATTCGAGTGGTATGTTAACTTAAGGGGAAGCTGAGGTTCAAGCACACGGGTAACGCAGCGTGACGTTCGTTCGGTGTGTGTGTGTGTGTTGAAAAGTGCACCAGTGATTTTAACGCCACACTGAAGGAGACAGAAATAGCCCTCATGTGGAAACGGGCACATCAGCACTGCGTTCAGGGCAGTTTGACCAGCATGAGAGAGAGAGAGAGAGGAGTGTGTGTGTGTGTGTGTGTGTGTGTGTGTGTGTGTGTGTGTGTGTGTGTGTGAGAGAGAAACTAAATCACTCTGATGTTGGGTAATGTGACCTGTTGCTTACGTGACTAGCCTGTCCTGCTCCATTTCTCTCTCTCTCTCTCTCTCTCTGTTCTTTGTTTTGCTATCACTTCTTTCTCTCTGACTCACTTTCTGTCTCTCTTTCTCGTCTTTGTTTTGCTATCACCTTCTCTTTCTCTCTCTCTCTTGTGTTTCCTGCCAAAGTGCACTAGTTCTTTATCACACATTCTCTCTCTCTCTCTCTCTCTCTCTCTCTCAGTTCAGTGCTTTATTGGCATGAATGTTAACAAAAAATATTACATGGTTGCCAAAGCAGTTATAAAACGTTGATTATATTATAAATTTCTCTCTCTCAGGGTCACCTGTCAGAAGGTCTGGTGACGAAGTGGTACCGTTCCCCTCGTCTTCTTCTCTCCCCTAATAACTACACTAAAGCCATCGACATGTGGGCCGCCGGCTGCATCTTCGCCGAGATGCTCACAGGAAAAACACTCTTTGCAGGTTAGATTCTTTCCTTATTTCTTTATTACATCTCTTTAGATTTGCCCTGACATGTGTGTGTGTGTGTGTGTGTGTGTAGGTGCTCATGAGCTGGAGCAGATGCAGCTGATCCTGGAGTCGATCCCGGTGATCCACGAGGAGGACAGACAGGAGCTGCAGAGCGTCATCCCAGTGTTTATTAAAAACGACATGTCCGTACCACACACTCCGCTCACTAAACTGATGCCGGGGGTCAGCGCCGAGGGTCAGTGCTCTTCACACACACACACACACACACACACACACACACCAATGCCAGTAATGAAACGCTCCGTCACGCTATAATCTAACGTAACCTGCTCCGCTCACAGCTCTGGACTTCCTGGAGAAGATCTTGACCTTTAACCCCATGGACCGTCTGACGGCGGAGGAGGCGCTGGCTCACCCCTACATGAGCGTGTACTCGTTCCCCATGGACGAGCCGGTGTCCTCTCACCCCTTCCACATCGAGGACGAGGTGGACGACATCCTGCTCATGGACGAGAGCCACAGCCACATCTACAACTGGGACAGGTAACACACACACACACGCGCACACACGCACAGGTTTCAGACTCTCTCGGTCTGGTCTCCTGTAACGAGTTCTGAGTCGTTGCTCCTGTTAATTAGCAGAATGTTAGATGTGTGTGTGTTTAAAATGATCACTTCACCAACTCACTGATATCATAATACACAACTGTTAGCTTCCTCTCCCGTCCGTCTCCCTGTCTGTCTGTCCCCCCCCGTCGGTCTGTCCCTCTCCCCCGTCTGTCTCTCTCTCCCCCCCCCCCCCGTCTGTCTCCCCATCCCCCACCCGTCTGTCTCCCCATCCCCCACCCGTCTGTCTCTCTCTCCCCCCGTCTGTCTGTCTCTCTCTCCTCCCTGTCTGTCTGTCTCTCTCTCCTCCCCGTCTGTCTGTCTGTCTCTCTCTCCTCCCCGTCTGTCTGTCTGTCTCTCTCTCCTCCCCGTCTGTCTGTCTGTCTGTCTGTCTCTCTCTCCTCCCCGTCTGTCTGTCTGTCTGTCTGTCTCTCTCTCCCCCCCGTCTGTCTGTCTGTCTGTCTCTCTCTTCCCCGTCGGTCTCTCTCTCCCCGCCTGTCTCCTCCTTCTCTATGTTCCGGTTGTCTGTCTGTCTCTTTCTATCTTAGCCTCTCTTCTTCACTTTCTTTTTTCCTCTCTCTCTCTCCCTTTCAGTGTGTGTGTGTCTATGTGATACTGGTGACTCGTATCTGTTCTTTATAATTCCTGTAACAGCACCACACACACAGTGTTCTTCCTCTCTTACTTGCACACTGCTGCTGTATTTCTGTCACAGACACACATGAGTACACACTCGGGGTGGTCCTGTGTTTTGTGCTGAGCGTGTGGGTGTGTCTGACGTGCAGGTCTCTCTCTCTCTCTCTCTCAGGTACCACGAGAGTCAGCTGTCGGAGCCCGAGTGGCCCCTGCAGAGCGAGGCAGAGGAGGTGCAGCGCGACCCGCGCGCCCTGTCCGACATCACGGACGACGAGGAGGCGCAGCTGGACCCGCGCAAGTACGCCGACGCCGAGAGCGAGAAGTTCCTGGACGAGCAGCCGTTCGACCTGGGCCCGCGCCACGACGACGACGTCCACCACGAGAACAAGTACTGCGAGCTGGAGTGCGGCCACACCTGCAACTACAAGGCGGCATCGCAGTCCTACCTGGACAACCTGATCTGGAGGGAGAGCGAGGTGAACCACTACTACGAGCCCAAACTCATCATCGACCTCTCCAACTGGAAGGAGCAGCAGAGCAAAGAGCGCGCGGCCGACCGCAAGAGCAAGAGCAAGTGCGAGAAGAACGGCCTGGTGAAGGCCCAGCTGGACAAGGAGAAGCACCACCAGCACCAGCAGGGCTTCGACTTCGACTCCTTCATCGCCGGCACCATCCGCCTCAGCCTGCAGCCCGAGGGCAGCGACATCGGCCTCCTGAACGAACTCAACGAGATCCACAGCTCCGTGTCTCAGCTCAGCAAGTCGGCCAGTCAGGAGAAGGACGAGAAGTGTCAGGTAGTAACGCACACACACACAGTCCTGTGTTTCAGCTCGGTACACTTTCTCTTTCTACTCATGTTTTGTATTATAATTATTATTCTTCCTTTCACTTTCTTTTAATTTTTTTTTTTAAGTTTTCTAACTTTTTTCTTCCTCTTTTTTTATCGATCCTTTTTATTGTTTCCTCACGTTTCCCTATGTGTGTGTGTGTGTGTGTGTGTGTGTGTGTGTTCAGGTGAACCTGGCGCAGCAGTGCCCGTGGGAGAGCAGCGGGAACGAGAGCTGCCTGATCGACGAGGCGTGCTGGGACGAGCAGAAGGACGGCGGCGGGTACGGCGGAGGCTACACCAGCTACCTGGACCGGCTCTTCAGCAAGAAGGACGAGGAGAACCCCTCGGTCCCCTGCTCCCCAGACGTCTCCCCGGACGCCGAGCCCCCGAGAGACGAGACCGTGCCCCGGCTCAACGGCGAGATCGTCCTCGAGTCCCTCGGCTTCGACGCCAAGAAATCCCTGCAGACGCACGTCAGGTGTTCACCGCAGATCGTCCACAAGACCTACAGCAGCATCCTCAAGCACCTGAATTAAACCCACAGCGGCCAGACGGTTATCACCTCGCCTCACAGCGTTCAGCGCGCGGCTGCAGGGGGGCGGGGCTTAGGCTCCCCGGCCAATCGCACAGCAGCGGAGGTTCTCTCTTCACCAGACACGCGTTACTGAACACTGTGATGTGTCGTATAACCCTGAAACACACACACACACACACACACGAGGAGCTCGGCTTGTCCTTATTTTTTTATTATTTTTTAATGTTTAAGTGTGTTATTTTACTTGAAGATTTTCAGAACTTCACACACACACACGGCTCGTCTTCAAGCTGTATTTCTGTTGTGTGTGTGTGTGTTATTTCGATACAAATAACTGTAACAGATTCACTAAAGAGGAAAAAAATCGATACGTTAAAGCTAAGCGAGCCTGGCACGCGGTTCACACACACACGGCGTACTGTAGACACACACACACACACACACACACATGCTGGAGAAGTAGTAGAGAAACAGATATATGAATATATATGAATAAAAAGTTGAGTGAGGAAGGAGCGCCGCACTAACTGTGAGACGGAGGGGGGTGGGGTCACCTGGGTGTGAAGTCTGGCTCCGCCCCCAATCCCCTCGCTCTCTTCCTCTCCACATCACATGTTTATTCCTCGTCTTTCACACGCAGAAGTCGCTCAGCCTGGGTTTCCTCCTCTACGCTTCATCTCTCGCCCCGTCTTTTAATTCAGTTTATTATAATTATTTAATTTTATTATTTATTTCATTTCTTATTTAAGTTACTATACTTAGTTTTCCCTCAGCTTAAATTTTTCTTATTAGATACTAAATATATAAATATATATTATATAAATATATACTTTGTTATTTAGGCGTTTTATTATGAATGACTTTTTTTAAACTCCAACATTTTGATCAGTGTTTAATTTTTTTACATTTTCCATTCAGTATATATTTTTTAGAAAAGCCTCCAGCTATCGGTTCATTAATTATCAAGTCTGAAAAAATACTTTGTTTAAAATTTTTTCCCTTTTTAAACCATTTTTTCCCTCGATGTTAAACTTTTAGTAAAAAAAATATTTAATTTTTAAATCCTTGTTTTTTGGAATTTATAACTATAACCTTTTATAAACCCAAGTAATATAATCCTTTTTTTTTTTTTTATGTAATTTCAGATATACCTTCTTCATTTTTTTCCTTTTAAAATATATTGAACTGAAAGCTCCGCCCCCCAACACACAATGCTACTTTTTATTTTGTAGCAGGTTGATGCCCCCCCTGCCCCACATTGATCCAGATGTTTGGATGTTCTTCCTGACCCCGCCTCACTCTCACTGCCTACGAGCTCAAGCCCCTCCCCCTCCGCTCCTCCTCCCCCGGGGCCGTGGGTGTTCAGTCGGACCTGAGGGCAGCAGCTCAGCCGCTTCTTATTTTATTTTATTTTAAAGCGTCGGTTAGCGTAAGTGTGTTATCTACCTCAGAGGTAACTGTAGACATGCGGAGCGTGTGTGTGTGTGTGTCGTCCCATCCCATGGCTGATTATTTTCTTTCTTTAGCTTCTTCTCCGTTGTTGCTGTAGTGAAGTGTTAAGATCATGTATTTATTTTAAACCGTAAGTAGTGACGTCTATTTATTTTAAGAGCCTCGTTATTTCTCTATGTGACCCTGAATGGTGACTGAGGCATTCAACTTCCACCCTGTGTGTCTGTGTGTGTGTGTGTGTGTACATACATGTGACTGGAGCATCCTCATGGTTTGTGAAGGACTGAAGTTTTTCCAGCGTTTGTTTGTAAGCAGACGCTCCTCCTTTTCTTTTCCCTGAGGTGTGGAGGCGCGGCGGTGGCGGTACGGACCCGGCGCTCCTGAAAGTCTTAATTTGTGTCGTTTTCTTTTTGTACAGCCGTGCGGTGAGAACTCTGTGTGTGTGTGTGCGCGTGTGCATGGACGCTGAGTGTGTGGAAGGTGGCGCTGAAGCGTCCCGGTGGTTTCCCGCCCCGGTTTTGTTTCCTCCCACCTGAGCATGATAACGGTTTAAGGTTATTAGAGCATGTAGTAGAGCTGTGGACTTCTTTCCTCTTTTTATTATTATTATTATTATTATTATTATTGTTTTTTTATTTGTTTTTCGGTTGATGAACTGATACTCCGTTGGTTCTCTGTAAAATAAAACCTAATAAAATGGCCGGTGAAGTTACACGCCTCCTGCTTCTGCTCTGTTTCTCACACACACCTGTGGAACTCTACCACGATATTGAAGGTTTTCATGTGAAGATTAAAAATTAAAAATTTTATTCGTCTCACCCACACAACACACACTGATGTACTTTAAAAAAAATCTACAATATTTTTTATCATTCTCACAATATTAATAAATAAATATATATTTAGTTTATTGTTCTAACAAATTGTTTATATAAAAGCAAAAATAGAAATATGTAAAAACGTAGAAGTATTAACTGTCTAAATCATCAGTATAAAGTAAATGAAAGAACACCCAGAGGTCCTAGAGGTTTTATTGGCACTTGAGGGTGGACAGGAGGGACAGCAAGGTGGGGGCGGAAGTGGGGGTGGGGCAAGTAGGGTAGGCTGGGGGGGGGGCGGTTACAGGGTTTTATAAATAATTGCTGATGCATCAGCTTATTGACCAAACTGATTGGACTCTAAAACGGAGACAGCGTGAGATCTACAGTCTATAATGAGCCGACAGGTCTGTTCTCTCACCACTGCATCAGGAAAACAGTGGTTTAGGAGACTCAGGAGACGAGTTGCTCCATCAGGACAGACAGTTTTCCATAAGCCTGGGCACCCGGGCCCCGCCCACTAAGAAAGAGAGAGTGATGTGGGTGAGGGGCGGAGACAAAGAGATGGACAGGTGAGAGACAGACTAAGAGGTGAAGACAGATAGCAAGATGGAGAGAGACAGACAGGTGGTGTGTGTGTGTGTGTGAGATGGACAGAGAGGGAGACAGAGAGGGACAGGTAGGGAGGGGGAGACAGAGACAAGCAGAACTGCAGGCAGCGAGAAACAGACTTCATTTATTGTGTTTCAGCGCCCTCAAGTGGAACAACTGGGAAATCACGTCTAACACAGAGACAAGAGACAGAGAGACAGTCTGTATAGAGATAAAGTCTTTGTATATATTAATCCATCATAATAGACAGAAAGAAATGGACTGAAAGAGAGAAAGGAAAAGAGACACACACACACACACACACACACACACACAAACCGATGCAGATGAGGACAGAGTGTGAAGACAAAGAGACAAATCAGTTATTGTGTGTGTGTGTGTGAGATGCGATACAATCTCACCCAGCTAGAGACAGTTCTCTAGCTTAGAGCTAAGTTCCTCCACTGATCACCACACACACACACACACACACACATAGTGTGTATGTAAAGCAGGAGTGTCTGATAGTAAAACACACAGATACGATCCTACAGTGTGATGATGTCATCAGTGCGGGACACGTTCCCCTCTGTTCCCCTCTCCTGTACACTCAGAGAGGAATAAACACGAGTCCAGAGGGAAACGTCTCAACTCACACACACTCACACACACACACACACACACACTCAGAGCCTCTGCTCTTCTTGGCATGGCTCCCACGAGGTGTTAGAGACGCTCCTCTGAGGTTCCACTGCATGTTGAAACGGTTGCATCATGGAGCCGCCTGTCAGGGCCGCACGTGTGTGTGTGTGTGTGTGTGTGTGTGGAGAAGTGCAGGAGCTGAGGAGCGTAAGCAACATGAGCTAAATCCATACGCACGACTTCTTACAGATTACTGCAAAATCATGCAAAAGTAGCTCGGACAAACTTCCCACGGTAACAGAAGACGGTTGTGGCGATCCCGCGCCATCTCGGCTAAGTAGCTAGCGGTGGCTAGCTAGCGTTAATCGTTTCTCTTGAACGATCCTCCGTGTAACATCGACATACAGGGACGAGCTAATAGGTAGATAACACGTCCCTGAGATGGAGACAGGAGCTTGTACGAGATCGGGCCCGCAGTGGAACACGCTGACCTTTGACCTCTCGGCTGTTCCTGTTTTTCCGGGCGGAGTGGAAACTCTGAGAGTCGCAGCTGCAGGGTGGAAACCCAGACTTTGGGCGGGTCACTCGTAAGGGCGGGACTGCTGATTGGTGCACAGGGGCGAAGCAGTGTGTGTGTGTGTGTGTGTGTGTGTGTGTGGGCATGTCTGGGTCAGGACGGGGAATTCTGCAGAACCAAATGGAAAATTGCACAGTGTTATACAGATATAAACACAGAGCACACACACACACACACACACACACACACACTCAGAGGATATCAGTGATGTCATACTCTCTATCAGAACAGGACTGTCTCTCCTTCTGTCTGTCTTTTTCTTTATCTGTCTTTACCCCTTGGTCTCTCTATATGTCTGACTTTACCTCTGTCTCTCTTCCTCTGTCTCTCAATATGTCTGTCTCTCTTCCTGTCTCTCTTTATATGTCTGTCTTTCCCCTGTCTCAATATGTCTGTCTCTCCCCCTGTCTCTTTCTCAGTCTGTCTCTTCATATGTCTGTCTCTCTTCCTCTGTCTCTCAATATGTCTGTCTCTCTTCCTGTCTCTCTTTATATGTCTGTCTTTTCCCCTGTCTCAATATATGTTTGTCTCTCCCACATCTCTCTCTCAGTCTGTCTCTTTCTTTATGTCTGTCTCTCTTCCTCTGTCTCTCAATATGTCTGTCTCTCTCCTTCTGTCTCTCTCTTCCCCTATTTCTCTTTATGTCTGTCTCTCCCCATCTCTCTATCTGTTCCTCTCTACCCCTGTCTCTCTTTCTCAGTCTGTCTCTCTCTCTATGTATGTCTCTCTCCCTCTGTCTCTCAATATGTCTATCTTTCTCCTTTTGTCTCTATATCTGTCTCTCTCTTCCCTTATCCCTCTATATGTCTGTCTCTCCCTCTGTCTCTCTATACAATGTGTCTGTCTCCCTATATATCTGTCTCTTTATCTGTCTCTCTCACTTCTATTTCTCTTTCTCCATTTTGTCTTTCTCTGTCTCTCATTGACTTGTCTCTGTGTGTATATCTCCCTCTCTTTTTCTCAACTTTTCCTCTCTGCATCTGTCTGTGACTCCGCGTCTCTCCCTCTCTCTCTCTCTCTCTCTCTCTCTCTCTGCTGCACGGTGGCTCAGTGGTGTCGCTTTGCACCTGCAGGGTCCGGGTTCGATTCCGGCTGTATGCAGTGTCTTTATATAAATACACACACACACACACACACACACACACACACACTTGAGGTCCTGATTGTGTTTATTATTCCAGGATGGAGGATGATACACGGCTTACATAAAAACCTCCAGGACTCTTTATTACACGCTTTATCAGATTTACAGGGATTATTACCCCCCCACATAATATTAAGAGTTTATGAATCTTTTTGAAACCATTTTTTTTCCTCCCACTAAGCCCCGCCCACCTTTTACCACAGGATTGACATTGTGCACGAGGACGATCTGAGCGATTACCTGCACAGTAACATTTAATACTTTATAAGCGATGACACGGATGTGTGATTTACGGGGATTATCTGATCAGGGAGGGAATTTCCCCAACTGTTCTGTTTCACCCCAGGGCTCAGTTCTGTGTGTGTGTGTGTGTGTGTGTGTGTGTGCGTGAGTAGATGAAAGTCAAGGAGAACTTCAGCATTTTATTTCAGATACGCTGACATGAGGAATGTTTCTGGTCTGGATTCTGGGAAAGGCGAGACAGGAGAACACGTTCCTTCCCGAACCTGGCAATAAAAACACGTCTGGACTCGAACAAACATCTCATCAGTGACATCATTAGCGTCTATCCTGTTATCTCATCGGTTCTGAGCCGTCGATGATTAATGGTGTGTGTCAGTAGCTCAGGTTAAGAATTTCGCTCCGTCCCATCCTGCCATATAAGAGGCTTCCAAACGAACATTTACTGACAGAACAAAAATCCGAGTCAGGACCGAAAAGCATCAGCGCGTCAAAATATAAATAAAAACCTGCAATGATTTCAACATTTTTTGCCCAAACTGTTCAGCGTTAGAGAAAGATAAAGACAATAAAGTCAGATGTGGAATTTCGGAAAGCCCCACAAAACCCACCGGCGTGTAAACGGACATCTCAGAATGAAAGTAAAAGATAAATCGTTACCATCGATGTTGTTTATTCTGCCTTCCTGTCTTCCCCATCTACAACCACTTTATCTAGCTCCTTCTGAAGGACGTCCAGAGATTCCCAAGCCAACCGTGATGTCACCTCTACAGCAGGTCCTCCGTAACTCACAGAGCGAAGTGCCTGATTAAGGTATAAACAGTTCAATTAAATTCAATTCAAAGGTCATTGTTACAACTTTGGTCATGCAATAGACATCAAAGCAGTTTTACAGAATCAAAGGAAAATACTGGAAATGTGAGATGAACCCTGATAAACAAATCGAGGGCGATAGTGCAGAGGGAAAAACTCCCTGAGATGGCAGTAAGAAGGAACCCCGAGAGGAACCAGACTCAACAGGGAACCCATCCTCATCTGAGTGATAATGGATAGCAGGGATTGATCTGCAGTCATACTGTGTGTTAGGAGGCTGGATGTTCAGGACAACAGAAGATGTGTTTAAGTTCATATGGAGTCCAGTTCGATGTTGGAGGCTCAGGTACGAAACTGTAAGAAATTCCAGTCTTAAACTATTGAGCAACTGCAGTCACGAGTCCACAGAGAACAGCTGCCAGGACCATTTTCATTGTAAGGTGGAACCGTCCCCAGTCACCACACACATCCAAAGCAGATCACAAGCAAACCAGAAGCGGGGCACGGGGACGAGTCATAGCATAACTGAAAGGGAGAGGCAGAAGGAAACACAGATATGAGGGCTTCCTGGAAAGCAAAGCAACCAATCACATCTCCATCAACATAAACAGGAATCCTAGACCAGATCGAATCAGAGGAGGAACATCTTTAGTCCAAGGTACAGTAGATGTATCTCCAAAACTGCAGGTCTTCTGGGATGTTCCTGGTATGCAGTGGCCAGGACGTTCCAAAAGTGCTACAAGGAAGGACAACCAGTAAACCAGTGACAGGGGGTCAGGGGCGCCCAAGGCTCACTGATCTGTGTGAGGAGCGAAGGCTGGCCCGTCTGGACTCATTCCACAGAAGAAAGGACACAGGCAGGGTGGACGATACCCAAATACTTGACTGCTCTGTTGCACTCTTCTATGTTGAAGGTTTTTTTTTTTGCATCCTTCATCAAAAAGATGTCTTAATTTCACCTGAAGTTAACTGAGTTGAACCATTGTCCTCAAACACACCCCCATGCATGTATCTCCATCATTCCCAGCATGAGCAGCGTAGGGACTGTTGAGTCAGTCAGAGGTAACCTCTAGAGCATTTCTATAAAGGTTCAGTGCTTATGCACACAAACAACAAGCGGTTATTTTTCCTCAAGTCCCATGGAGGCAGCCCCAGTGTCCACTGGGAAAGACACTAACAGCTAGAGACTCTCTGCCTGGGACTAATGAGCATCCTCAGATCCACCTGAGGCCGACCTCCTGTGTGAGCTCCATGTAAGTCCGAGTAGAACTTGTGAAGAGACAATCCATGTTTGCTTGAGCTTAATGGTTTGCTTCCATTAAGGTTTGGTGGGTGATTTTGCACAACAACCATCAGTGTGTATTTCCTAAAGAGACCTCAGTACAGGCATCTTCCAAATGGTTAAGATGTCAGTTTATGGTAAAAGAATCAACACAAAATAAATAAAAAAAACACCTAAAATGTTGACTTTTTGTCCAGTGGTGCAAATGGCTTTGAGCGTTAGATCCCCTTTATTTCACAAGTTTACGCTGCAAATCAATTGTAAAGGCATATTATTATAAGCTGACAGCAAGATCTAGAGGATTTTTTTTTATCATAGCATATCTCAACCAATTGGTAGAGATGGCTCAATCAGGTGACGTTTAAGACTTTTTTCAATGAGATGTAGTGGCACTAATATGCTCTACCAAAATGTTGAGCGGAAGGCTAAAGGGTTAATAGGACTATCTTTTTTTTCTGAACTTACTTCTCAGATATGTTCAGCAAGTATGGCTCTACTTGGAACAGTTAAACTCCTGGTGACAAATCACTAAGCATCGCCAAGCTACAGCTGGGGGACGTCTCATATATTTTACTTCCTAAATGATAAGACGTTGTATGTACTGTATAGTGGTGTTTACCAAAACATGAATGGTTAATGCCGTGTTTATTTCCTATTTATATCTATAACTGTTCACAACAATTCTTTCTTTTTCTACTGCTCAAGCGATTGTTTCCTTCACCTCTTTTCAAGCCATTTCCACACGTTTGGGGTATTAATGGTGTTCCTGGAAGGCCAGCGTACCGGACGTGAATCAGACACAGAGTCCAATCTTGTCTCTGGCATACTGAGAAAACTTTCTACCCTGATGGTCTCCGTGCTCGTGACAAGAGAGACGCTTTCCTGAACAAAAGGAGTCGATTCATTGGACAAGCCTCAGCCAATCAGAGCGCTCGCTTGGAATTTTGAACAGATTATACTAGTTGGAGAAATAACTATAAATCTGAGGGAGTAAACAAAGATGTACAATAATCCAGATTATACCAGCTGCTGCCTGTTCACTTGTTTATGTGTGTGTGTGTGTGTGTGAGATGAATTATGGGTTCTTCTTTCCATGCTGACATCTGTTGTTGTGGTTTTTTTTATAATAAAGGGATTAAGGTCAGAGATACGCACATCAATGTTGTTTTGTGTGTGTGTGTGTGTGTGTGTGACTGATCCCTGTGCATAAAACACACACAAACAAACACACACATACAGAGACGTACAGAGAGAGACTCTGGTCATGAAAGTTTGATTGATGTGTGAGGTTATGACAAGTCAAGAACACAAAACGCAACTCTCACAGAGAGAAAGAACGAGAGTTTCCCACAGTGTCTCTCTCTCACACACACACACACACAGAGTGCAGTCAGTTGTTCTCAGCAGCGTTTAATATTTAAACACACACCCTGGACAGAACGTACAGGACCAGAGTACACTCAGAGCCTCCACACGGGTCAGTGACCCAGGTCAGGTGTACAGAGAGAGAGAGAGAGAGAGAGGATTAGGACGCGGCCGAACACTAGGAACAGGATCACCGTTAAACACCATCACAGACACGTCAGCGTCCCAAACCACACGTCTTCTGCGTCGTTTCCCAGTTTATTCGCTCCACATAGGCCATACGGCGGTTCCTTCCTTCCCATGAAAGCGGCTCTGATAACTCTTCTTATCTGCTTTTTGTTGACTGTTTCTGGACGTTTTACAGCTTCTACTTCCTCAGGAGATATGGAATGTGGTTTCTCATGGAAGAAAATTGAGAAAATACGCACCATGATGATCTTTATTTAGCCTGAAACACCCTCCAGATGTGGGCTGTGTCCCAAACAACCACTTATACCTCGTAGAATAGAGCGCTGTATTAGTGTGTACACTCTGTAATTTCACACAGGACACCATTTTTGGATCTAACAGCCTATAAATAGGGAAGGAGTGTGTCAACAGTCTGCAGAGTACATGATTAAGCACATCACACATGGGAGAGTGCTGTTGTGCTGAATATATACTGAAGATGTCACAGCTGTGGTGATACTCAGTACAACAGCATGACCTCGAGAGTGATATTGCTTTTATACAATAGTTCAACAAACATCATTTATTATCAGCAGATTATGATTTATTTCTGTAAACATATCCTTCTGCGTCTGGTGGCACTAATTACCGCGCCTAGTGGAGCTGGCGACTAACGACAGTTAGTGTAATTAACAGGGCTGAAAGTAGTTTTAAACTCTTAGCGGTACTCTGTAGCCAAAAGGTGATGGGAATAAACCATGTAGGTGGTGGACAGTCCTGATAAACTCACCAGATTTACTTACCACTTATTCCACTATGTAGGGTGTACAATCCCTTGTTCCACACACCAAGTAGTGCCCTTGATCAGGGGTTAGAGAGGGTTTTGGGATTCAGCCTTAAGTTAGAAGCGAGTTAGCTTTGTAGCTAAGCGTTAGCCGTGAACAGAACGACACGGACGGTTCAGAGGCGATTCAGAAGGACTTAGAAGTGATTAGTGCAGAGACGGCGTGTTGTTTAAGACGACATAACGTTATCAGATGTGTGTTCTTACTGAAAGTGCTTCTGTGACTGGGTGTGAATGTGGGTTTAGTCAGACAGCTGCTCTCTCCTCAGTACTGCGGACCATACAGACCTACTCTCACCCACGCTGAGACACACAGTTAGTGTCATTAACCACTGGACAACACCTGGGACACGCCCACTCATACATAGAGTTACACGGCACAGTGCTGTTACTGTCTGTTATCAGCACTCCTGGAACACCGTTTGTCCACTCTGATTTCTCGCTCGGAACTAACTGTTGTATTATAATATTTATGGGACTCTTAGCTTAATGCTAATGCTAATGTAAAGGTTTTAAGGATGTGAGGTAAAAGTCTGTATTTGTGATGAGTGCTGTTTAGACTCCATTACTGTCACACTGTACCTTTAAATGTTAAAGACTTAACAGCAGGTAGTAAGGTAAGTAAATTGTACAGCTGTCAGCTAAAATAACTCCATGCTAAACACAACAATGGGCTATTTTATGTTTTAGAATCCAAGTAGTTTGAAATAGAAGGGCATTTTGTAGCTAATTAGCAGTTATTGAGAGAGAGGGGGCGGGGAGAGATATATGCTAAGTCTATTTAAAAATACTTTCAGCCCAGTTTATTACACTAACTGTAAAGACCTAGCTTCTAACGAGATGGCTCAATTGTTCAATTAGCTAAATGACCCTACGCTATATATAGTAGCTTGCTTTGTCTGGTTTATGAGACCGTGTAGTTTTAAATGGAAACTCATTTTGTGTGTAATTAACAGTGTCTTTCAGCGAGATTGAAACAGTGAGTGTGAACCATGCTAGGGCGATAGTTAGCAATAGCGAAACGATGGCTATAACACGCTCAGCAGTGTTACTGTGAAACGTTCCCAGAAACTCATTTTCTCGCGCAACTTTTCTTTCTTAAAAGCATGTACTATTTCACGTAGAGAAAAAAACATGCTAATACCTGCTAATCACTATTACTATAATTTACTTATAACTTAAGTGAGAAAGCCCAAATTTTGAGATTCATGAATGAGAATAATGTTGATATTGATAAGTTAGCAATCATCGCTAAATATAATTAGCATATAATTTGACTCCTTCTCATAAGGTTTTTATAGTTTATCCGCATGTCAGAAGTTTATATTGAGAGTTGTGCACTTGGAGCAAGCTAGCTAAATGATTAGCCCTAGCTAAGGTACTACAGTACTGTGCAAAATAAATACTATCCTTAGAGGAAATATCCTTAAAAAAAAACCTGTAAACAGTAATTATTAAAACAAAGTCAGTATTTGGTGTGAGAACGCTTTGAGGACGCTTCAGTCTCATTATATAATGTGCTTAGTGTATATACTATAATGCTTTTTTTTTAAAATAGTTTTATTGTGAAATACTGATGTGTGGAAACCAGATTTTGTTTTTGTACCATCTCAATAATGAAACCATAAAATGAATTATACACACGGTGGTTACACAAACCTGTTTGTAAAACCAGTGGTAAGCCAAGTGCAGCTAGTTTGCCAAGTTTAAAATGTTTTTTTTTTCAGCAAGCAAAAGTTGTTTTGAATGTTTGAGTCAACCCACGATAGCAACGTTGCCTTTGGCATACGTTTAAAAACTGTGAATTTTCTTGAATTTCATATGGAAATATATACTGTATATATACTTTTAAAAATCCAGGGTGCCGAAGACTTATGCACAGTCCTGTAGGTCACCGCTTAATAAATATAATAGTGAACTGATGCGTGGTCAGTAGCCCCAGCTTCCTGTTCTTAGCTGGCACTAGTGGACTATTATGTCTTTGCATTTCAGCATGGCCGTGTTTTCAACCAGTCAAGCTATTCTCCTCTGACTAAAAGGTGTTTCTGTCTGCAGGACTGCTGTGCTTAGCGGAGGCTTTCAGATGATTTTTGCACCACTCTGTAAAGCCCCAGGAAATGATCAGGTTCTGAACACTTGTCAGCTTTACACTCTGCTGTAATTGTGTTTCACTTCTATCCTAACACTGTGCCACCATTATAATACTGCACACACACTCCTATGGAGGTCACGTGGATCGTTATGATGATGCAGTTTTCAGAACATGCAAGGAAGCATTTCATTGCAAACTGTACACTCTATACATGTATACGCTATATATACCTGACTTTAAAATGTGAAACATTTGATGCAAGAAATAACAAGTCAAGTGCATGACATGATGCACGAAAGCAGCGAGCAGCAGGCTCCATGCAGCAACCTCGCACATATGATCGGGCTGTGATGTGGTCTCGGGTGCAAAGACAGCGCTATCGATTCTTAGAAGAGAGACGCAAGTTCATGTGCTAAGCAGAAAGCCGGCAACGGGAAATCCGGAGCGCATGCACAGACACGTATACGAACAGATATGTTGTGGGTGTTTTATTTTGCATTGCAAAGAAATAGTGAAAATGGAAGTAGAGCTTATAGACTAAGGAAACAGTTCAGTGGGTTAAGACTGACAGGAAGTGGGGAGAGTGACACTGAGAGAGGAACGCAATGTTGGCCAGACTGAGAGACACTTTAGGTGAAGTGAATAATCCCAAACTTAGACTAACCCACACGTACACTAATAATAACCCTGGATTAGATAGAGAGATAGTTCTAGAGGAGGTACAGAACCCAAACAATAAATATAGTCTAACCCTAACCCAACAGTAACACTGATAACCCCATTCCAATAGTAACTTTAATCTAATAGAACCCCTAGTCCATCTCTAACCCTACCCCATTTTTTAGACTTGAAAAGTCCCACGTGTGCTACAGGACGATGGAGAAATTTGTTCCACGTTATCATTGTACCATGCTCACAAACTGTATCTCAGTGTGGTTTGGCAACTGCACTGCGTCAGACCATGAAGCCCTTTAGAGGGATGATCATCTGTATTCATCTACTCAACATGGAGGACTTTTACAAGAAATGCTACCTGCAAATTATGGACTATTCAATCTTCTCCTATTAGGGAGGCACTACAGGTACCTTAGACAGACTAAAACATTCGATATGGCTGTTACTGCACTGTCTCCTTCATTTCATATGGCACGGCTTCATCCACTAGGCATCTTTAAACCATCCATAACTTACTGTATGTTTACCATTGCACTACTCAATACTCCACCAATATTTATTCTGTATATACTGTATATGTATATCCTATTTATATTACCTACCACACCTTATGTACATAAGACACTCTCACTCCTGTACCCACCCTCATTTACCACATTGTTATTTATTGTAAATAGGCCACTTATTCACTTCTGGTTACACGCTAACAGCATTTCATTTGCTTTTTATGTATACTTTGCAAAATGACAATGAAGTAAAATCTAATCTAATCTAATTGTACTCCTAGTTCATCCTTAACCATCTCCCAAAGGTACCTCTAGTCCAACCCTCACCCTTTACCAATGGTATGCCCAATCCAACTATAACCCTAGCATACTAGTACCCCTAGTCCAACCCTAACCTTTCCTCAATAGTGCCACTAGTGCAACTAGTTTCCCCTATATAGGGTCTCCCTTATTCCAACGACTAACCTCTGACCCTCTCCTAATAGTACCATAGTCCAACCCTAACCATAGCATACTAGCACCCCTAGTCCAACCTTAACCCTACCCCAATAGCAAACCCAGTCCAACCCAACCCCAGTAGTAGCCCTAGTCCACCCCTAATCTGGGACAAATAGTAGCCCTAGGTCAGGGTTTCCCCTATAGACAGTGGGGCAGAAAAAGTATTTAGTCAGCCACCAATTGTGCAAGTTCTCCCACTTAAAAAGATAAGAGAGGCCTGTAATTTTCATCATAGGTATACCTCAACTATGATAGACAAAATATAAAAAAAAAATCCAGAAAATCACATTGTAGAATGTACTTGAAAATTAGGTTGGAAAATGGAGTTGTGAATTGGAGTATTTTGTCACCTAAAAACAAGCAAGATTTCTGGCTCTCACAGACCTGTAACTTCTTCTTTAAGAGGCTCCTCTGTACTCCACTTGTAACCTGTATTAATGGCGTCTGTTTGAACTCGTTATCAGTATAAAAGACACCTGTCTACAACCTCAAACAGTCTCACTCTAAACTGCACTATGGCCAAGACCAAAGAGCTGTCAAAGGACACCAGAAACAAAATTGTACACTGCACCAGGTGGGAAGACTGAATCTGCAATAGGTAAGCAGCTTGGTATAAAGAAATCAACTGTGGGAGCAAAGGGCATTGAAGATGAAACGTGGCTGGGTCGTTCAGCATGACAATGATCCCAAACACACCACCCGGGCAATGAAGGAGTGGCTTCGTAAGAAGCATTACCTAACTATAGTCCAACCCTAATGCTAACCCAAGCATAACCTTAGCATAAAAGTAAGCCATGCCCAACCCTGACACCGCCCCAACTCTTACTTTATCATTACAGTAACCCTCGCCTGAGGATAACAGGAATCCAATTCCATCCTTAACCCCAGGATGACAGTTGGAGGCCCATTGTCCTGCAGGGTTTGGTAATTTTTTTGCTCAAACTCAGCTGTTTAAGCTGTTTAAGTATTTAAAGTTAATTACATACTTGGCTTTACAGTGGCCCTCCAATACTGGATGTGAACACGCCTGCCCAAGACAAATCTTAACACTAACCAAATAGTAACTCTAGCCCAAAAGTACCCCTATGCTTAGAAAAACTAAGTATTTGAAAACTCTTATGCACACGATCTAAACATTCAAATCAAGACACACAAAAGGTGGAGTTTTTAACTAGTGTAAACTGTAAACCTTAAGGTGTGTTCTGATCGGCCTGAAGTACCCTGCGAAGTACATCACACTGGCTCAGCCATGTTTTTGTACAAGTGTGTTTTATATCAATAGATATTTAATATTTAATGTCCATAGTGTAAAATTAAATAGGTATCCAAGGTGCTTATACGCATGGAGGAATTGACGTCTGTGCTGGTTACATCGCAGGGTGTTCAGAGTGGTGGAATTTTGAAGGATCTTTTGGGAAGTTCCCTTCACCGACATGCCCTGCCCACGGAGCAGGGAAAGTACACTTCGGAATAGCTTTAGCCAGGAGTACTTCCTCCGAAGTGAAGTCAAAACAGCAGCCAACTAATTAGGAGTGCATGCAAAGTCTGAACTAAATCTGTCTAACCATGCAAAATACAATGACGTCTGCACCAGTAACAGCTTTATTCTTAGAATTAAACATCAAGGTTTTCGACATTTGAAGCATGAATTTGGATTTAAAACATCTCTTTGACAAATAATAATACATGTAAAGTATAATCATTCATAATTTAAAAAACTTGTGCAGAAACTCCACGAAGAGAACTGATGATGAACCTGAGTTGTGTTTCAGGCTCACAGTCGTGTTCAGAGTCGTGTGTAAAGAGATCCGGAGGCCAGGATACGCTTTGCACTTTGGCCTGTGAGAGTTCAGTGAAACCTGAGCAGCCGGATCACGAGACGTTTCTCTGGCTGAGGATCAGAGAACAGCACGGTGTACTGAAAGTTAGTATCAGCTGCGTTATTGCGTTGTGTGTGCGTGTGTGTAGCGTTACACACCTTTAAACACTCTACAGGCTTCAGGAGTACACTCACCTGCATGCACAGCTCGCATGAACACAGGAGGAGAAATCGAGACAGTCATGCAGTGGATCAGATGTCCTGAGTTATCTGTGCAGTCGCTCGCAGGTCAGAGGTCACACCGCGCAGACACAGGCACAGAGGGTGCCATTACTATTGCTACAGAGCAGGCAGAAGCAGTAAAGGAAGGAAGTGTACAAGAGGGAAAGGTCACTCATTGTTTTCAGAGTAAGAGATAAAGTTTACACACTTCTTTGTTAAACCGCAGAGCTTTGTGACTTTTGTGACTTTTGTACTAAACGAAGCTGACGTACTATAGATCGTCACAAGTCGCATCTTTTTTATCACACTTCAACTATTTTGAAAAGTTGATTGCATAAACATATACACCTTTCCGTAACGAGGCACGTGTTTGTGCACGGGATGAGACGATGACATTTAAACTTGCGTCCAAAACTTATCCATGTTCCTCTTATGGTTTGATTATGAGGAATTAATTAATTCGTTCCATTTATTCCTTTAAATAAATAATAAAAGATTTAGTCTTGCATAAATTGTGCCAAACCCTGCACAGCTTGGCGCAAAACATTATCTAGTTTGATGAGACCCAAGGAGAACTTCCTGGATATGGTGATGCACGGTCCTAGCATCATGCTACAGTTATGCTAAACGCGGATATCTCCAAGTCACCAGTCTAATCTCCCACAATCCCTGCAGGTGTCTCATTAGGCAGATAACGGGTGAGCAGATAAGCATGATAATGAGTCGAAACATAAACTCGGGTCAACCAGGAACGGCGTCAGGAGGTGATCAGCACTGAGGAATGGTCCAGTTACACGTGTGAACCCTGTGGAACGACTAGAGGAGTGTTCTGTACAGGAGAACTCCGTGCTATCTGACTGATCTGGAGCTCACTTATTTATAATCAGGAGTGGAACAAAGTGAGCTAATTAGGAGATAAACTGTAACCCAGACACACTGAGGGCTGTTATACAGCCAGAGCTGCTTTAATAAACTAATACAGAGTGTGTGTAAACTTATACAACCAGGTTATGGTACGTTTTATTTTAGTCCTTTAAAATGCTCTTGTTTTTTTCTGATTATATCTGATTTCATGTAGGCGTATACTCTACAGTCATGGCCAAAAGTTTAGAGAACTACATAAATATTGGAAATTGGAAAAATTGCTGCTTAAGTTTTTATAATAGCAATTTGCATATACTCCAGAATGTTATGAAGAGTGATCAGATGAATTGCATAGTCCTTCTTTGCCATGAAAATTAACTTAATCCCAAAAAAACCTTTCCACTGCATTTCATTGCTGTCATTAAAGGACCTGCTGAGATCATTTCAGTAATCGTCTTGTTCTCAGGTGAGAATGTTGACTGGAGATCATTATGTCAGGCTGATCAGGTTAGAATGGCAGACTTGACATGTTAAAAGGAGGGTGATGCTTGAAACCATTGTTCTTACATTGTTAACTATGGTGACCTGCAACGAACAGCGTGCAGCCATCATTGCGCTGCATAAAAATGGCTTCACAGGCAAGGATATTGTGGCTACCAAGATTGCACCTAAATCAACAATTTATAGGATCATCAAGAACTTCAAGGAAAAAGGTTCAATTCTTGTTAAGAAGGCTTCAGGGCGTGCAAGAAAGTCCAGCAAGCGCCAGGATTGTTTTCTAAAGAGGATTCAGCTGCGGCATCGGAGTGCCACCAGTGCAGAGCTCGCTCAGGAATGGCAGCAGGCAGGTGTGAGCGCATCAAGCATCAAGCATCAAGCACAGTGAGACGAAGGAGGAGAAGAAAAGGTGAGCGCTACCATCAATCCTGTGTCATGCCAACAGTAAAGCATCCTGGGACCATTCATGTGTGGGGTTGCTTCTCATCCAAAGGGAGTGGGCTCACTGACAATTTTGCCCAAAAACAGCCATGAATAAAGAATGGTACCAAAACACCCTCCAACAGCAACTTCTTCCAACAATCCAACAACAGTTTGGTGAAGAACAATGCATTTCCAGCACGATGGAGCACCGTGCCATAAGGCGCAAAAGTGATAACTAAGTGGCTCGGGGAAATTTTGGGTCCAGGCCTGGAAACTTCTTAGATCTTAATCCCATTGAGAACTTGTGGTCAATCCTTAAGAGGCGGGTGGACAAACAAAAACCCACTAATTCTGACAAACTCCAAGAAATGATTATGAAAGAATGGGTTGCTATCAGTCAGGATTTGGCCCAGAAGTTGATTGAGAGCCCAGTCGAATTGCAGAGGTCCTGAAAAAGAAGGGCCAACACTGCAAATACTGACTCTTTGCATAAATGTCATGTAATTGTCGATAAAAGCCTTTGAAACGTATGAAGTGCTTGTAATTATATTTCAGTACATCACAGAAACAACTGAAACAAAGATCTAAAAGCAGTTTAGCAGCAAACTTTGTGAAAACTAATATTTGTCATTCTCAATGACCATGACTGTACATCTTTTATCCTTTTTTTTTTTACATCCATTTATATCTGCACACTGATAACACCTGTTTCCACTGCACACATACAGTATTTATTCCATTGTATATATTCTTATATTTATATCTATTTGGTCTTGTTCTTACATTTTCTTCATTAATGGCTACCTAACAGATTTCATTGTATTACTATCTTCATATCCACTCCATATGAGATCAAATTAGATTTGTGCGAGTTCAAGGTGGAGGTGGAGGTGCAGCAAGGTTCGGCTCTGAGCCCCCTCTTGTTTGCTCTGGTGATGGCAGATGAGGTTAGACAGGTGTCTCCATGGACTATAATGTTTGCAGATGACATTGTGCTTTGTAGCGACTTTAAGTACTTAGGGTCAACAGTCCAGAGCAATGGAGAGTGTGGAAAAGAGGTGAAGAGGCGGGTACAGGCAGGTTGGAATGGGTGGAGAAAAGTGTCAGGTGTGTTATGTGACAAAAGAGTATCAGCGAGAATGAAAGGAAAGGTGTACAGGACAGTGGTGAGACCAGCGATGCTCTACGGCTTATAGACAGTGGCCACTGAAGAAAAGACAGGAGGCAGAGTTAGATGTAGCAGAGGAAGGATGGATAGGATCAAGAATGAGTTCATCAACCCATGTTAGATGTTTTGGAGATAAAGTCAGAGAGGCCAGATTGAGGTGGTTTGGACATGTTCAGAGGAGAGATTGTGAATATATCGGTAGAAGGATGCTGAGGTTGGAACTGCCAGGCAGGAGGTCTAGAGGAAGACCAAAGAGGAGATTTATGGATGCAGTGAGAGAGGACATGAAGTTAGTTGGTGTAAGAGAAGAGGATGCAGAGGATAGGGTTAGATGGAGGCAGATTATGCCGAAAGACAAAGAAGAACTGTGCTCGTTCTTGCATGCAACACTTTGTGTGCGTGTATGTGCATGCAAATTTACTTAGCAGCACTTCGTACAGCCATCTTTGCTTAACAAACTTTTTAATAAAGCAACAATGGAACAAAAAAAAGTGAATTTGTGATTGATTCAAACCGGATTCAGAAATAGCCTGTGTGTGTGTGTATGTGTGTGTGGACTTTCATTCTAACCAGGCTGAAGTCACACCTGATGAGTCATTAAAAGCCAAGAGCGACTGATTAAGCAGGTGGAATCAGCTGTAGCTTCTGCATTGGTTGGAATAAAAGCCTGCACACAGACACATTCATACTGGATCCAGTCGAACAACACGATTCACAGTCACAAATTAATTTGGGGACAAATAATAGACTCTCCAACCACATTCACTTAAGACAAGTGTTTTATAGAGAAGTGTTTATTCCACACAGGGTAACGCTGCACTCACGTCTTTACAGTTTATTAGCTGAACATCTCTTGGCTGATGTTTTTTGCTGTTAGTTACTGGTATTTATTTATTTAATTGTATTTTTCCACAGTGACCCTGGGGGACTAGAAAATGCCTATTTAAATTAAATGTATTATGTTTGAGGAATTCCTGCACAAATCTCAAAACCCACAAAGAACTTATTCAAGAAAAGTAATAAAAAAAATCTAGACATTTTGGGACCTTACAGGACGCTGTGGCATCATAAAGTGATCACTTTGATTTGTACATATTTTCCTCACACATTTTAATAATTTTCTTTTGATTCTGTAAAGCTGCTGTGTGACAATGATTATTAAAAGAGCTATTTACAAATAAAATTGATTTACAAAACCAGGACAAATTAAATCAAGAATAAGATTTATTCATTCACTCACTTTCTTTACCACTTAACCCTGTACAGTCCAGGTTTGCCCTAAGGATCCGTCCATGTCCCCATGTGTCGCGCGTGTATACAGTTTATACACACACACACAAATGTTAAAGTCAAACCGAGACTTTGTGGTCCCTTAATTTTTTTTTGCCAATTATATTTTCTCATATACAGTTTTTCAATTGTTAATCAGATGAACGAAAAAAAAAACATTTTTTAAATTTATTTATTTTTATTGAAGTTGCATGTTGTAAATCCCTCCATGACGCAGGCAGCCATGACACACACACGCACACTCACTCGGTTATTTATTGCAGGAAGCGTATTGAGCCCCGAGTTTCAGTCTGAAACGGTTCTTGCGGTTATTTTGCTTTCTTGGACTCGGCTGATCTTCCCGTTCAGCAACTTTGCGGCTAAGACGCTAAAGGTCGCGGGGCGTTTCCGCTCCAGGGTGCGCGTGTGTGTTTACCTGCACAAGAGCGTCAGGCTCGCTTACGGTCATGACATCTTTTATTAAGAAAAGTGTTAAATAAATAAAATGATGCAAAAATACAATTTTGTCAAGAAAAAGGAAGGGAAATTGCCTAAAGTAGGTAAAAATTTTGTTCTCTCGATGGTAAAATAAATACAAATTTACAGGAGAAAATTTGAATCGTTTTACAGTCAGGGGGAAAAATATATATATATATGCATTAGTCGTAAAAAGTTTCATGGAACAAAGTAGCACCTTCTGGAACAACATGTGGAGGGAATGCTAACACACAAAAAAAGACTAAGTGATATGTAAACGAACACACGTACACACACACACATAAGCTTTCATTTTGACATCAGAGTGTGTGTTAGCCACTCCGCTCGCCGGTGAACAAACTGAACCAAGACGCATCAGAATTAAACGCTACATAACATCCAAAACATGGGAAAATAAAACCGCACCATGTGACATGTGCAACAACAAACAACAAAAAAAAAAAAAAAACAGTTCTGAAGTGAAATCAATCACAGGTGGGGATGTAAAAGCTGTAATAAATAGTTCAGGTGAGATCTCGGAGTTCGAAACTGAAAATGAGCACAGGAGAGGAGGAGAAGGGGGCGGGTGGTGGGCGTGTCTCAGCGCACTAGGAGGAACGTCAGTCCCGCTAAGCCGACTCCCGCAGCCGCGAACAGTGCTGTCTTCATCGACGAGTCCTGACTGACGTGACCGGAGCTGGCGAAGAACTTACAGAAACCGTCCTGCAAAAAAGAAAACGCGCATGTCAGGAGAATATTCATTACACACAACTCACTCATCTCACACACACACACACACTGTAGACCATTATCAGACTTTAGATCTGTTTAAAAGTTGGTTATGACACATGTCTGTTCTTTTAAAACTGATGTATAAACAGAAGTGTTTTTCTAAGAAATTAACCAACCAATCAGAGCGCAGTACCGTGGAACTAACACGCTACTGACATACACGCACCATATTAAAATAAATCCAACACGCAAACACACATCTGAAGGAAACTGGGTTTATATCCTGAAAAACAATGCAATAAAATGATATTTTTTTTTTGTAATAAAAGTTTTGTATGTTTGCATTTGAGGTGGTAAAGTACGTTGCTCTACACTAATCACACATTGCATCTGTGTGGGAGGAGCAAATTATTTTTGCGCAAAATAATAATTCTGGTATTTTCTTTATATAGAAATCATGAGAGAATCGCAGTACTGATCGAATCAGCACTCGGGGGTGAGAGAGAACCTGGAAACTTTCTCTACAGAGCCGCGTGCTATAATCAGGTTTCTCTGTCCAACGTGATTATTCCGATACTCTGGCTGGAAGGTGGAAACAACAACTAACACACAACCACCCAGCACTACCAGTAACCATGTGTATACACAACATCCAGCTCAAAGCTAAACCTGAGAACTTTAATATTGAATGAAAATCACAAAAAAAAGTCACAGACTATTTTAAAAAGCACAAATTTAAGATGTTTGTTTTTTTAACCTCAAAATCAACCACATTTATTGTATTAATAAAATAATAATGATGACATTTCAGGAACATGATGCACATAAATATCAACAGCCATTTTTTTTATAAAACAGTGTGTGTGTGTGTGTATAAAGCCACCTGCTGTGCTGCTCAGTACAACAGACAGGTGGTGGATATTTTTCTATTTTTCTCACTTGTTCTTTCTCGGGAAAATGTTTTGCAGTCTGTGAGGCGTGCGAGATCAATAGTGTGTTACACAATAGACTGAAAAGCTGGACCAGCTGGGCATGCCGTGTGTGTGTGTGTGTGTGTGTGTGTGTATGTAAACACTCAAAATGTGTATTTATCTGGAAAAGTGAATGAAAGAACAAACTGAACGCGATCACTATCATGCCGGGCCGTTCTAAGATGATTATTATAAAGACGAGCGCCGACGTGTTTCTCCATTACAGAAAGGCTGAAAGGGTTGTGTGTATATATATATTACACACACACACACGCGCATATATACATACACACACACAGGTAGAGAGAGAGTGTGTGTGTCTCATGTATAAATGATCTAAAACTATACGAAAAGATGAAGCAAGATCTCTCTAAGAAACAGAAGGCGGAGCCAGGGGCGGAGCCCGTCCTTCAATCTAGCAACGTACAAGATACAAATGTAATGTGGGCTTAGGGAGAAAAGGGCGGGGCTTAATTACTGTAAACGCTCCTAACTGGACGCACGTGCATGTAAAAGTAATGGCACCCCGCAGAAGGCAAGTCGAGTATAGCCGTTTGTTTGGAAAAGTATCGGCACCCTGCAAAAGCAATTGCAAACAGAAGTTTGTGTTTGAAAGTAATGGCACCCTACAAAAGCAAGCCAGTATACAAGTTTGTTTGTAAAAGTATCGGCACCCTGCAAAAGCAATCATCTATAGAAGTTTGTGTAAAAGTATTGGCACCCTACAAAAGCAGAAGTTTGTGTGTGAAAGTAATGGCTACAAAGGCAAGTCAGTATAAAAGTCGCTTGTGTATAAAAGTAATGGCACCCTATAAAAGCAAGTCAGCATAGAAGTTGTGCGTCAGTATAAAAGGTGTGCGTGTGTGGTTCTTTGTGGTCTCTTTGTGCATGGTCATAATCCAAGATAAACTGTTGGAAGACTTTGCTTTTTTTTTTTTCATGAGTTTACTGTTCATAGTTTTGTGGGTGTGGCTAAATGTGAGCATGCCGCGCCGTACCTGTTTGCACGCGTGTACATAAAGGGTGGGGGGTTTAAATCTGGGGCGAGTGTGTAATCTGGTTTGATGAATAAATCTGATCATTGAGGTTCAGTCTGATTACTGACATGGTTACTGCTCATTATGGCTTTTGATGTCTACCTAGCTATTTATCAAACCTGCTAACAAAGTTTGCACAAAAAAAAAAAAAAGACAGCACCATTCAGAATTTTTTTTACCAAAACGGAACGGTGCAGAAGTTTGCGCCCTTTCCTTATCTCCTGTACTATAAATTTTCAATCATGATTTTAAACGAGAAGAAGTCCACGAAATGTCAACAGGAACTAAAAGCCACAACGTGACGCAGTGATAAAGTCCTGACCTTACAGGAGAGGAAGTGCAGCGCTGACATTTCACACCGGTCACCGCACTTGGGGGTAAAAGTCTCAATTACACACACACAAAATAGGAAAGAAAAAAAAGGGCAGTGTCACAACAGCAACCACAAGAGTCGTCTTCATTAACAAGGTAAATTTAACCAGGGTGTTTAAAACTGTGCGCAAACAACGCCGAAAATAAAAACCAGCTAAAAGAGAGCAGTGCAGCGGCACAACCAACATGACCCATCACTGCCGTTTCCATGGCAGCCAAGCGACGCAAATCGCACCTCGGAAGATTAACGAGAAACCACGGACGAGCGTCGACGCGTCACCAACACCTTCACCTCGGACTCGCCGCAAACACTGGAGACTCCTTACTTTACGGAAACTTCACTGCATCCCGTTAATGAGGATGATCGGTTGCTATGGAAACCTTAACGCATCAGAACGAGGGCTTTGACACAAACCCACGCTTATGTCAGAGAACTAATCAACACCACCTACTCTGACCAATCAGAACGCAGTGTGGGAAATTTTTTTATTATTATTATTATTATTTTTAAAGATCACATCAGCAAGTTAACTAGAAACACTGTTGCACGCAAACACATCCGAGAAAAAATGTCAGTAAACAGAGTGAATTTACTGGTTTTTTTTTTTAATGACTATGGAAAGTGTTAGTTATTAACAGATTGTGTGTGTGTGTCACATCCGATACATTCCCCCAGTAACCTCAGGAAGGAGATACACATCTGTTTTGACTTATAACACTGATAAAATACAGGGGGTCCCCCCTCCCCCCCCTACCTGAGAGTGTGTGTGTTTTTCTTCTTTTTTCAGAAACCCCTGAGGCACAGAAACTTTTTTGACCGGAGCCTCCCACACAGACAGACAGACACAGACGACAGGAAAACCCCAACATTTAAAAGGCAGACTGTATTAATGAACAACACGCTGACATTTGTTTCCTTCACATCTTCGTTTCCCCACAACCCGGCACATCTTTAACACTTTAATCGCTTCTCCTCATGACACCGAGGCGCCTCCATCAGCTGCAGTCTTACATACGCATCAACAATTTCACACACACTCCCAATTCTTAATCTAAAATCCTCTCAACACAACAGTTGGCATGGCGACAACTTGATCGCTGCCGTCTCCCTCAGTCTATTTAATACGCCTATAAAACAAAAACAATGACCTGGCCTCCTGTGGTTGGTTGCCATGGTTAAACAGGACGCCCAAATTTGAGGGTATTTCTCTAGGTAAAGTCCTGCCTGGTACGGGACTGTCGTCACGGCTACGGCTCAAACACAGTGTGTACGCCGTCTGGATGTCCGTGTGTGGGATCAGTGAACTTTTCCCTGTAATCAGTCAGGGTGTTCATGATTAAAATATTTATTTATTTATTATAAAAATCAAGGATGGATTCATCTCCTGTGAGGAATTTAGCCGAAAGCGTCACCACAATTCACATATCCATTAAACCTCCCGCCACACGAGGGCGCACTAACAGCTCAGACAAAACTGCAAACACTTAGTTGCCAGGTTACGCCTCTTATAAGCAATTATACACACTGCATAAATTTTTTTTTTTTTTAAAGTATATATATATATATATATATATATATATATATATATATATATATAAAAAAAAGCTACACTATCGTCGTTATGGCTACGTCTCAAACGCTCTTATATGTACCTGGTAACTGGCGCAGTGGTAAAGCGCTCGCTTCCCGGGAATTGGACACGACTAAATTAGGGAGAAAATCAGGTAAAAACAAACAAACAACAAAAAAAAAACTTGGTTGTCACGGCTATGAAAGATAAACCACACCTGATACATCAACTAAATATTAAAAACTACAAAAAGTAGCTAATAAACACTGAAACACTCCAGTCCAGCAGGTGGCGGTATTGCAGCAACTGACAATGTGTAGGAGATGCGAGAAGTTTGCACAAGCTAAGGAATCTGTCAATTTTAGACTAATTAAAGATTTAAGTTAAAAAATTTTCATAACAAAAACACTCCATAACTGATTACATCACAGTGCTGTAGTGGACACTGGAGATCGGTCTTCATTTTAAAGCCGTCCAGATGCTCGCACTAGTATACAGTTTCTCTCAACTGTGTGTATAAAACTTTCTAAATGTGAGACACCAAACACACACTCCCTCCAACACACACTCTCTCCCTCTCTCTCTGTTCTCCTGGCCTTGATCTCACCTCGCTCTTGGCTATTCTCTCTCTCTCTCTCTGTTTTCACTTTCATTTCTGACAAACTGCTAAGAATTGATGAACCAGCTAATGATGGTGTTGCAACACACTCCAAGCCAAGCGCTTAGGGAATCAGGGAGTGTCTAAAAACACACTCCCACTGAAAGCATGAGTTTCTCCTGAAGGGTCTGATAAACGTCTACTAACCCGTTAATGAACCCTTGTGCTGATTGTTTTTACCCAAACCTAGACATGACGTCACACAGGATTAGGGTCAAACCCAGCCCTACTGATGACATCACAGTAAACAACACTTGCATCACCGCCCCCTCCACCCTATCCCAGTGTCTCTTCTTACCCAGCCTCCGTTCTCCAGCAGCCAGTCGCTCTTCTCGCTCCCCAGGTAATCGGCGATGCTCTCCGCCAGCCCCCTGCAGATCTCCGTTCCATCCTCTCTGGAGAACATCTCTGCGGCGACGACTCCCGTGAAGGCGAACAGCGAGACGATGCGCCCCCAGTTCAGCTTCCCGTCCTCCACCAGCATGGTCATGACGCTGCGCAGGCAGGCGCTCGGATCCGGGTTCGAGCCGCACGTCGACAGGAAGCTGTGTGACATGGACAGGAACTTGGACCTGTACTGGTGCTCCAGCTCCTTCGCCAGACGCCGCATGGCCACGGCAGACTCGCTGGGAGGAGTCCTCTGGATCCCGGTGCAGTGGTCGATGTAGTCTTTGGCCAGCACCAGCGTCTCATTTCTTAACCAACAGGACATTTTCTGTAACAGAGAGAGAAGAAGAAACACAATAAAGATACTGATATGCCTCATCAACATAATGATACCTTAAAATGTTAAACCTGCACATAAACAGTATGATCTGCCTCAAAACAAGGATTAAAAGTGATTAAATTCTAAACAGAGGCATTTTAAGCCCAAGATTTACACAGAATCTATGATAGTTCAACAAAAGCCCGCCCCCGAGCTCGGATTGGCTAGAACGATCAAGCCGCGCGGTGCTGTCCAATCAGATCAGGGTGAGTGCTCGCCTCCAGCCAATCAAAACCCGTGCGCCGCAAAACAGCTGGGAAATTAAATTATTTTAAAACTACATATTATACTAAAAACAAAAACACTAACAATAACAAACACGTTCCAGGAGTAATCATGGTGATAATATTTATATATAAAAAAAACTAAACACTCTAAAATTACGAAGTATTAATTTTACACCTAAGCTTAGAGCCAAAATCCCCAAACCGGGTGGTAAATATAATCACAAGGTATTTAATAATGGCCGACTTGTCACTGATATCACGCACAAAACAGCGGTTTAACCGTAAATACACTCGCTCCCCGTAGTCGAGCGTTATATCGCTGGGGTTTAAATATTAATGAAGAGATGAAGATTAAACAGTGAATAATGAATAAAGCTCTGCAGCTGTCACTGAGACACAAAGGGACCGCGCGTGCGCACAGAGACACCTCCACCGGCTCCGAGGCTTTAAACACGAAACACACACACACACACACACACACAGAACAGCTAGCACCCAGAGCGCCTGGTCATGTGGACCGGTAGACTAAACCGCGTTAGAGACAGAGAGACAGAGACAGAGAGAGACAGAGAGACAGGGACAGAGAGCTCTCACCCTCCCAGCGCTGCACACGGCTCCCCTCAGTCTGAGAACAAACCGGAAGAGAGCCGCGCGCGGCGACATCTTCTTATGGTGTGTAGCCACGCCCAGTTAGTGACGTAATCACCGGTCCCGCCTCCACTTTCAGTTCCTTTTTTTCGCTTTCCCTCAGAGATCCTTATAGCGACTGAATTCCCCACTGTTTTACACAGAAACCTTTTGACACCCCCCCCCCCTATTCTTATGACGTTTGGAATTTAACCAACATTTACATCATCAAAATATTGACTCTCTCTCTCTCTCCCTCTCTCTCTCTCTATCTATCTATCTATCTATATATATAAAATGAGTACATATACATTATATATGTACATTGATCATTTTAGTATAATATATATACAGTTATAATAATATAGTAATAATAAAGTGCACATATTAGTTTATTATTTTTTTATTACTGATCATCAAAATATTGACTCTCTCGCTCTCTCGCTTTCTCTCTATATACATATATATATATATATATAAGAGAGAGCTGTCAGCATTTTAATAATAATTAATGAAAAATTATAAAATAAATATGTTCATATACATAGCTCTGGAGAAAAAAAAAGCAAAACAATCAGTTTCTTATGTTTTGTTTCTTACAGATGCACGTGTTGGTGAGATGAACAGTTTTGTTAATTTTTTTTTGTAACCTGCTGACAATATCACTTCTAAATTCTAAATATAACTATTGTTACTTAGAGTGTATATTTAAAGGAAATGTCATCATCACAACACATCAAAATAACCCAAGATCATGCAGTATTTGCAGATAACTGCATTATTTAATAGCTTTAATAACTCAAATGAAACTAAATGCAAATAATTTATAAACAAATTGTGTTAATGTTTTTGGCTAAATAACATTAAGGAATCAGTATTTGGTGGAATAACTACGTTTGTTTTGCCTCTCCAGCAGTTTTCCACATTGCTGTTGGGGAACTTTATATCACTCTTTCTGCAAAAAAAACCCAAACAGCTCAGCATCACTTGATGGTTTGTGACCCTCCATCTTCCTCTTGATGACGTTCCAGAGGTTTTCTGGAATAAATTGCAGTGCTCTCTTATTTTTTTCCAGAGCTATACTTGTGACGCTTTCGCTCCACTGATATAGCCGCCCTACTACACGTATGAAAACCAATGTTCAAACCCCGGTTTTACTACCTGAACCTTGAGCAGAGGGTCTCAGTGTGTTAATGCTCTGAATAAAGGCTGAATATATGCAAACAACAAGTCTAAAACGCAAATGGAAAAACACGATGACACTAGCTGAAAACGGAAAGCGCTATTCCACATGCTGAACATCATAAACTGTACTGGCTTCTGATTGGCTACAGCGCTTGGCGTCCAAACAGAAACAAACGAGCATGTCATTTTCATTAAGGATTGGTGGGAGGTTTCTCACCTGCCATCTGGAACGCCCCGGGTTCGAACACCACTGGATGACAGGAGCAGCCAAAAGACTAACAACAACCTACTTTCCGTTTTGTTTTACCGTCATTGTGGGTTTTTTTTGTTTCATCAACTCAAAACAGAAATGGGTCGTCCATACTGACTATCTCACACTCGTCAGGACACATCCTTTCACTTTTCAGACAACACTCTTGTGTTTTCACTTTGATTTGTTAGTATTGTCTCCGCAAATACAACAGTATGTCTCTCTATTTTTTTTCTTTAAGACTTAAGAAACCCCAAACCTTTATCCTGCATAAGAGATCCACAAAGTGTGGAAGAACTTTCCAGAGTCCTGAACCATCAGCTTCGGGATGAACTGAACATCAGTCCCTGAGCTCACTAATGCAAAGCCTTCATAGAAGAAATGAAGAAGAGTGGAATGCAGTAGAACAGTAAAGAGGGAATAATGTACTGTAGATGTGATGGTCAGGAGTGCACAAACTTTTGGTTATTCAGAGTAGTGTACCAGAGACGAAACCGGTAGCGAGAAATGGTTTGTAATTGAAAGAATAACTGATGTGTTGGAATATTACGCAATTAAAAGTGGAAGTGTAACCCTCAAAGTCTGTTCGTGTGAAAGTGAAAAAGTTGCATTCAAGTGTGTATTGAGACGTCTTCAAGCGACATGTTTTATATATTAAAATACTGTACAGTACCACACAAACATGTCTGAGAACTAAATAAAGTTAATACTTATTTTGTACCGCTTCATCATATTGTCTACAACCCCATCAGGGAAAATTATGTCCCGCTCTATCCGATATATTTCTCTATTAACAGTCATTTACTTAAACAAATGGATCTGCTCTTACCTCCTCTACAGTCATGCTCATCTTCTCCATGTTTTCACACCTCTTCACTACAGCAGAATGAAAACTAGACGACTGAGTAAATCCACTTTTTATACTTCACACCCCTGATGATGTCAGCAGCAGTAACACAATCAAAAATCCTGGGAGATCTAAACTTCAACCAAAGTCCAAAATCAGTGACGATGTCGCATCTGATCAGGAGCCAGTGATTGCATCAGCTGTATTGATGCTCTGGAATGTGATGTGATGTGATGTGTGTGTGTGTGACAGGTATTTATACACATACCTAGCACTAAGGACGTGGGTGTGGTTGATCATATGCTAATTCTCATATGCCGCTCATCTGGTTTTAGCATGGTGACTGATTCATGGAGAGTTTGGAGTCATTGTGTGACTCAACCGCTCAACCTGCCACTGCCCTCAGAGCTGCTGTTGCCCAGAATTATTCCCCCCCCTCTCTGAGTAATCAGGTTCCAGAAATAAACACGCCCACTACTACAGGAAACATACACTCTTATACTGAACATGAGGGTCTTTTAAAGCTGTAACCGAATCCCTTTTTAAGGTTTCTATGAAATATCCCTCTATTTACCGTATATGAGTCACTCTTGCACATGCACATACATGACAAACAAATTTGCAAAGAATAAGTTTGGCGTAGCGGTTAGCTCTGTGGCCTCACACCTCCAGGGTCGAGGGGGTTAGGTTCCTGCCTCAAGTCTGTGTGCATGCTGGGTTTCCTCAGAGTACACCGGTTTCCTCCCATGTAGATAAGGTTGATTTAAGGTTAAACTGAATGAGTGTGTATGTGTGCTTGTGTGCCCTGTAATGGATTGGCACCCCGTCCTGTGTCCCGAACCCCCTGGACACCCCCGTGTCAAAACTCCATCTGGTCCTGGAAGCCTTTTGAGATAATGAAATAAACCAACCAAACCCTATTTTCTAATAAAGTCTAATTTCCATCAGGCGCATCGAACGTCACACAGACGTCTGGAACGAGTTTTCCGAGATGAATGGGAGGAAAATGTATTTGCATTTATTCTTTCTGTGTTTAGTTGTGGTTATCAGAAGTGGAAACATTAAAAGCCATTACGGAACTAAACGCACGCACTTTAAAGAGACCTATTAGCAGTCTGGGGTCAGAGAGCGGAAAATACACGAACTCAAAGCCCAGTGTGAGCGATCTACTGTACACGGGTCTCTCTCTCGCTCTCGATCTCAGGATACAGTGGATAATACTGAAATAAATGCGGTGCAGATTTAGAAATGAAGTCATTTTTTTATTTTGTCATCATATTTTGACATCCTAATTGCCACTATTTAAATTTATTTAATTTTCACCAAAGCAACCTGAATCACAAACCAATGCACTATTAAAATCAGATTTGTTTGAAAAATATTCCTTGTGTCTACTGCTGAAAAGATATGTTTATTTATATACCAACGATTGCATCTGTTTATGTCTTTAATGTTTATATAAACTGTGATAAAAAGACATCTGTTTTAGTTGACGACCCCGGCTCTAGTGTAATCAGTGATTCATTCAGATCAGATTAATCACGAAACATAAAGCTTAGAAATAAAAGATTCTAATGTGAATCCATCTTTATATGAGCAATTCAGCGCTAAGACTTGTAGGAGAGAGACAAAGAGACAGACAGAAAGAGAGACATGATAAAGAGACAAAAGAGATACAGTTGTGAAAAACAAGAAGATGAAACACACAAAGACGGAGAAAAACAGAGACAAAAAAATTGGTAGAAAGAGAAAATGGTAACGCTGATTAAGTCAGATCGACTGGTTTTGAGTCATCAAAGTAAACAAAGTCATAAATAAATGAATCAGAGTCTGAATCGAGAGAAGCTGCAGTAACCGCTGACGACGGGCTTCAGCTCTCTAGAGTCACTGAAATTCCTGAAAAGCAAAACCGTGCACACTGAACTGCTTAAGTAGGATGGAAAAATATGCTGAAATTCATATCACATCATAAAATCATCAGGACGCGTATTAGCAACTTTTGTACTTTTCACAAATGAGACAACAGAATGTAAGCCATGTGGACCTGAAACATTACACTCGTACACAAAAGCACAAGCATCTGGTGTTATAATCAGAACCGATTCCTGAGTGACCTCTCTCTCTCTCTCTCTCTCTCTCTCTCTCTCTCTGTCTCTCTCTCTCTCTCTCTCTCTCTCTCTCTCTCTCTCTCTCTCTCTCTCTCTCTCTCTCTCCCTCTCATGCTCTCTCTCTCTTTCTGTCTCATGCTCTTTCTCTCTCTCTCTCTCTCTCTCTCTCTCTCTCTCTCTCTCTGTCTCTCTCTCTGTCTCATGCTCTCTCTCTCTCTTTCTGTCTCATGCTCTTTCTCTCTCTCTCTCTCTCTCTCTCTCTCTCTGTCTCTCTGCGCATGCGCGGTGTGGCAGGGAAGCGAGTGTGGCGTGTAGAGCGCGCGAGAGCGATTGGCTTTTTGCCAATTTCCTTTTTTGTGCATTTTTTCTTTCGCCATTTATTACATCTTTTGGCTTTATATACTTTTTTTTGTGTGTGTAAGTGTGTGTGTGTGTGAGTGAGTGAGTGAGTGAGTGTGTGTGAGTGAGTGAGTGTGTGTGTGTGTGTGTTGCTGGAGCATGGCGGCTCCGGACACACAGCGGTATGAGAGTTTGACTCGCCGGCACGGTGTGCGCGTGGTGTGCGCGGCGAGTTTAGAGGAGTGTGTGTTAGCGGTTGGTGATGTGGTGGGACATGAGAACATCGTCTCTGCTTCCCGAATGAACAGTGCTGTTGTTGTGTTTGTTAATAGTGTAGATAAAGCGGTTAAAATTGTCCAAAATGGAATCAGTGTTAATAACGAGCACATACTGGTCTCTCCCCTGAGCTCCCCAGCTAAGAAAGTAGTCCTGTCTAATGTCCCCCCTTTTATATCTGACAGTGTGATAGCAGCAGAACTGTCCAGATACGGACGCCTGGTCTCCCCTATAAAGAAAATCCCCCTTGGCTGTAAATCCCCTCTGATAAAACACCTGGTATCTTTCAGGAGAGTTGTTTTTATGATTTTTAAAGAGGGTGTTGAAGAGCTAAACGTCATTTTCAAATTCAGAGTTGAAAACTTTGACTATAACATATTCGCCTCCTCAGACACCGATATTAAATGTTTTAAATGTGGTGCAATGGGCCATCTTGTCCGTGCCTGTCCTGAAAGACAGAATGATCCCGATGCTCCTGTGCGACCGGGTCAAGACTCCACCGTGCCAGCCGTGGCCGTTCCCCCCGCGACCACGGCTCGGCCGCCCGCCGAGGGACCCGGAAATGCTGCCGAACCAGAGCCCAAAGTAAATGAATCCCAAACCCAGCCTGCAATCCAAGAGTCAGCTGAAACAACATCGACACCAAAAGCAACATGCTCGACTAAACCGGACCGAGGGGAACCCAACGTGACCCAACCGGCACCGGCGAGGCCGAGCACGACTGATAAGGTCACAGAGGGCTCGGGTGCAGCGCTGGAGTCACCCGTCCTCTCGGCGATGGGTACAAGGGCGAAGAGCCGCCAACTGGAAGCAGCAGCCACTGCACTGTCACAGGGGGACGAGGCGGACATAGAGATGGAAGAGGAGCCCCTCTTCAAGACACCCAAGAGGAAAAAAGACCACAAGAGAGGAGGAAAAAAACTCCCCAAAAAAGACACCGAAACAGAATCAGACAGTGACGGCTACATATCGGACTCTGTGCTGATTCTCACTCCTGAGGAAGAAAGAATGCCAGTGGTTTACAGCGAGGAGTCCATACACAGCTTCTTAGAAAAAACAAAAGGAGGCTCAAAAATCAAACTGGAAGATCACTTCCCAAACAAGAGACAGTTCATTCACGACGTCAAATATTACAAAAAACACAAAGTTTTTATCGACCGGGAAATATTCAGGATAAAGAAATGGATCACTAAAATAAATAAAGAACTCGCTGAGGAGGACTTCTTAGAGTGATTTTTCCTCTCCGCTGGACACTGGTATGTTTTCTTTCTTATATATAAGACTGTTTTTTTTATCTATACACCTTTTAATGAATGGAATAAACATTGCGAGCTTAAATATTAATGGGGCAAGAACATGTGAAAAAAGAGCAAAACTTTACGAACTATTAAAACAGAAACACATTGATGTGGCTCTACTGCAGGAGACACACAGCGACTCCAAAAACTCTGGGGACTGGTCAAAAGAGTGGGACGGGCTCGCAATTCTGAGCCACAACACACCACTGTGTGCTGGAGTCGCACTGCTCTTTGCTCGCAATTTTATACCGAACTCTTATACAGTAGAAGAATTTTTAAATGGGAGGCTTTTAAAAGTGAGAACTTTTTATGAAAATGAAGCCCTTGTTTTTATTTGTGTGTACACTCCCACCAATGCAGTAGAGAGGATGATGTTTTTAGACAAGCTAAACTGCGTCATTAATGACTGTAACTCTGCTGATATTTTAATTCTGGGTGGGGATTTTAACTGCACTACCGACAATCTGGACAGAAACCATAAAGAACCTCACATGGCCTCCCGTAAACGCATGTGGGAGATGATGGAGGCCCAGGACTTAAGTGATATATGGAGAAACTTAAACACAAAACAAAGACAGTACACCTGGGCCCACTCCGTAGATAACACACTCTCTCTGGCTAGACTCGATAGATTTTATTGTTTTAAACATCAACTGTCTTATTTTACGAAATGTTTTATTACCCCAGTAGGCATCTCCGACCATAGCATGGTGCAGTGTACAGTCAGTAGGAAAAACCTAAAACCTAAGAGTGCCTACTGGCATTTTAATACTGTACTTTTAGAAGATGCCAATTTTATTGAGTCTTTTACTTATTTATGGACCAGTCTTAAATCACAAAAAGCTGATTTTAGCTCTCTACAGCAATGGTGGGACTTAGCTAAAGCACAAACAAAAGTTTTCTGTCAACAGTACACTCTTAATGTCACAAAAGACATTGTTAGATCAATGAGAGCTCTAGAGACCGAAATAGTGGAACTCCAGAGTTTGGAGACCACAGGAGATCGAGGAAATATTGAAAGCCTCAAAAACAAAAAAGCCGTAATGAACGACCTGCTGGGCACTGCAGCACAGGGGGCGCTGGTCCGTTCACGTTTTAAACATGCTACGGAAATGGATGCTCCTTCCAAGTTCTTTTTTGGTCTAGAACAAAAAAATGGACAGAAAAGAATCATACATGCTGTGCGATCAGAATCAGGGGATCTCGTATCAGAGCCCACTGAAATTCGCAAGCAGACAAACAGCTTCTACTCAAAGCTGTATAGTAGTGAGTGGTCAGAAGCACATGCAATTGAGGAGACCTTTTTAAAAAATCTGCCCAAATTGTCAGAACAAACGGCCACAGACATGGCAACAGAACTGACGCTGGCAGAGATTCAGGAGGCTCTCCAAGGTCTGAAGAACGGGCGGGCGCCAGGTATAGACGGTCTCCCTGCAGAGTTCTACAAAACTTTTTGGTCAGTAATAGGACAGGATGTAGTAGAGGTGTTGCAGGACAGCGTGAAAGGAGGGAAGCTCCCGGTGAGCTGCAGGAGGGCTGTCCTGACCTTACTGCCAAAAAAGGGAGACCTGACGCACCTGGGAAACTGGCGCCCGGTATCACTGCTGTGCACTGACTACAAACTACTCTCAAAAGCATTAGCCTCAAGACTGACAAAGGTACTGGAGCAGATCATTCATCACGACCAGACGTACTGCGTGCCTGGTAGGTCTATCTTTGATAACATACATTTAATTCGCGATATTTTGGATGTCTCTAGACTTTTGGATTTAAAGACTGGTCTTATTTTGCTGGACCAGGAAAAGGCTTTTGACCGGGTTGAACACGAATATTTGTGGAAGGTGCTGGAAAGCTTTGGGTTCAACCCAGGTTTCACAGCCATGATCAAAACATTGTATAGTGACATTGAGAGTGTACTGAAGGTTAATGGTGGTTTATGTGTTCCTTTTAAAGTACACAGAGGCATTAGACAGGGCTGCTCTCTATCAGGCATGCTATATTCCTTGGCAATAGAACCTCTTTTATGCAAACTGAGAGATCAGCTTTCTGGTTTTAATATACCTCATTTTAATATTTTAACCTGTCTTTCAGCTTATGCCGATGATCTAGCTGTAATAGTGAACACACAGATGGATGTGACTTTTTTAACTGACGTTTTAGAAGATTTTAAGATTTTATCATCGGCTAAAATCAACTGGAACAAAAGCGAAGCTATTTTGGTAGGAGAATGGGGAGGCGAACAGCCCACACTACCAGGGGGTTTAATGTGGAAAAAGAGCGGTTTTAAATACTTGGGTGTCTACTTGGGTAGTGCTGAGTTTTTAAACAAAAACTGGGAGGGTATTGTTGAAGGCATAAAAGGCAGACTGAACAGATGGAAGTGGTTGGTCCCAAAAATGTCTTACAGAGGACGAGTGCTGGTCATCAACAACCTAGCAGCATCGTCCCTGTGGCATAAACTGGCATGTATGGACCCACCACCAAACCTGCTAGCGAGCATACAGGCCCTACTGGTAGATTTCTTCTGGGACAAACTGCATTGGATACCACAAAGCCTGCTTCACCTGCCTAAAGAGGAAGGAGGTCAGGGCCTGGTGCAGCTAGCCAGCAGAACTGCAGCCTTCCGTCTGCAGTTCATCCAGAGACTCCTCACCGGTGCCAGTGACGAAGGATGGAGAGCAGCAGCCTTCACACTCCTACGCACGGTGGGAGGACTCGGACTGGACAGATCTCTGTTTTTAATGGACCCCACAGCACTGGACACGACTGGATTACCAGTTTTTTATCAAAGACTTTTTAAAATTTGGAACTTTTTTAAAAAACAAGCAAAAGGAAACAGAACCTTACACTGGCTGCTGGAGGAGCCCCTAGTCTGTGGAGGACATCTAGACATCTCTAGTGAAACCACCCCAGCACTATCCAAGACCCTGGTCTCCGCAGGGATCGTGACACTCCGGCAGCTGGTAAACATCACTGGAACAGACCTGTCTCGAGCAGAGGACTTGGCAGCACACATGGGACTCCGGTCTCAACGGGTCGCCAACCAACTCCTGCATCGATGGAGAACCACCCTAACGTCGGAGGAACGAGTTCAGCTGATGGAATATACAAGAAACGAGACCAGCTCTACAGAAGAGGAACCCTTTCCACAGCTGATCATAACTCCAGACCTAGAGGGATATGGCGGCCCCCTCCTGGAGCACAAGGGTGAGGACGAGATGAACTTTGAGACAGTGTCTGGTAAGGTTCTGTACAAAGCTTGTGTGAAGGTTTTAAACAAGAAAAAACTGAATGGGAGGGTGGACACCCCATGGCGCACTGAACTGGGTTTTAATAATGATATTAAACCAGAGTGGAGAGCACTGTATAAACCACCATTAACCAAAAAGTTTGCTGACCTCCAATGGAGGATTTTACATGGAATTGTTTCTGTGAACTCTTTTATCTCTATTTTAAATCCAGAAATAACACAAGAATGCCCCTTTTGTTCACAGAGAGAAACTGTTTTTCATGCTTTTATACATTGTTCCAGATTGTCGCCCTTGTTTAACCTTTTAAAACGCATTTTTTTACCACTGCATGTAGATTTTAATCACCAGTTTTTTATTCTTGGTTTTAAATATGTCCGGAGAAAGAGTTTTAAATGCCAGCTTATTAATTTTACCATTGGTCAAGCCAAAATGGCAATATATATAAGCAGAAAAAATAAGTTGGCACAAAGCACAGACTGTGATCCCCAAAAGATCTTCTCCAGACTTATTAAATCAAGAATTTTAATCGATTTCAATTTCTACAAAAACATGAAAGACATAGACATGTTTAAAACAATATGGTGTTGTGGAGAGACCCTGTGTTCAGTAGAAGATAATGAACTAATCTTTACACCAAACTTAAACTGAAAAAAGAACACAAAAAAAAACCAACAAACACAATAACTATGTATGTTTAAAAGAATAATTACAATGTCTAAAAAAATTCTTATTTATTTATTTATTTATTTATTTATCTATTCACTCACTCATTTTTAATCAATCTATCCTCATTCTATTTTTATACAACAAAATTTGTAAAATAAAGGATTGTAAAAAGTCAAAAAAGTCTCTCTCTCTCTCCTGTTCCCTCTGTCTCTCTCTCTCTCTCTCTCTCTCTCGTGTTCTCTCTCTCTCTTTCTGTCTCATGCTCTTTCTCTCTGTCTCTCTCTCTTTCTCTCTCTCTCATGCTCTTTCTCTCTCTCTCTCTCTTTCTCTCTCTCCCTCTCTCTCTCTCTCTTTCTGTCTCATGCTCTTTCTCTCTCTCTCTCTCTCTCTCTCTCTCTCTGTCTCATGCTCTTTCTCTCTCTCTCTCTCATGCTCTCTCTCTCTCTCTCTCTCTCTCTCTGCTTCATTTTCAGGTTTATATATTTTTTTATTTTACATGATTAAAATAAATAATTAGACAACACAGGTAACATTATGATCTCACAACACTATTTACTGTCGGTGTTTTTCACTACATGATAATAATCTTTAGTATTTATAAACATCTTACTGCTCCATCACATTACAGAGCGTAATGCTGTCTCCTAATGTACACACTTACTGCTTAACTAAATTAATCATTAAATATAAAGTTTAGAAATAAAAGATTCTGACGTGAATCCATGACTATATGGTCAGTTCAGCTCCAAGACTCAGGCCCAGACCTGTAGGAGAGAGAGAGAGAGAGAGAGAGACATGATAAAGAGACAAAAACAGAGAGAGAGACATGATAAAGAGACAAAAACAGAGAGAGAGAGAGAGAGAGAGAGTGATGCATACAGTATACAGTAGAGAAAAACAGCAAGACGAGAGACACAAAGACAGGGAAAGACAGAGACAAAAATGGAAAGAAGGAGAAAATAGAGACATGAAAAAGAAAGAAAGAGAGAGAGAGTGAAAGAGAAAGAAATACATGAAGACAAAGATAAAAAAGATAACGAGAAAACTTTGAGAGAGAGAAAAAGAGCGAGAGAGAGAGAGAGGAAGAAATAAAGATAGAAAGGGATAGAAAGAGACACCAAAGACATACTTAACAAAAAGAAAGGAAAAATAAAGAAAGAAAGAAACAAGATAAAAAAAATATCTAGCGAGAGAGAGTGATGCAAATACACAGAGGAAGACAGAAAGATGAGAGGGACGGCAACAGAGAAAGACAGAGACAGAAATAATAGAAAGAAACAATAGAGACATGAAAAAGAAAGAAAGAAAGAAATAGGGATAAGGAGTGAGAGACAGAAAGAAAGAAAAAGAGACACAGAGACAGACAGGAAGAGAGACATGAAGAGATAAAGAGACAAAAACAGAAAACACGGAGAGAGGGAGAGAGGGACAAAGATCCATACACACAGAGGAAAGCAGAAAGATGGAGAGACATGGAGACACAAAAAACACAGCGACAGAAAAGAAAGAGACAATAGTGACATGAGAAAGAAAGAAAGACATGAAGACGGAGATAAACAATACAAAGAGAGAGACAGACAGAGAGAGAGAGAGACAAGAAGTGAGACTGTCCATCATGTGTGTTTTATTTTTATCCCTGACGTAAAGCTATAATAATAATGATAATGTTCCATTTTTACACACGAAACAACCGCATGTGAACATTCTGGTGAGGTCAGCATTACACACACACACGCACACACACGCACACACACACACACACACACACACACACTACATTGTCATGACCCAATAAGGAAGCGTTCTGTGTGAGGTCGGCCGTTGCCTGTGGCTAACAGTACAACAATGAGCCTGTTGAGACATTCTACTGTTCCTTGTGGAAAAAGTATTGGCACCCTACATGAGCACAAGTGTATAGTGTGTATATATAGAGGGAAACCCATGGAGACATCCGTGTGTCTTCAGTTCCCGCCGCTGCATTTTTACCTTCCAGCCAATTTTAAATCCCTGTTTTTATAAAATTATTGGCACCCCTTGAACGGTATAAAATCATCAGTGAGTAACGATGTGGGAGACATGAGTAGAAGATCCCAGGCCGCTTCTCCCTGCACTGAGTTGAGTGAATCTCATGTACATAGTCTCACTTTTGTGAACGAGGACGCCTTCGTCACTTCACACCACTGAGATTTTCACCACAAAACACTGCTCCAGGTTCCTGAAATCATTTCTTCTTTTTCTGATTGTTGATTGATGAAAGTTCGTTTGTTAAAACATCAATCCTCATCACAGGCTTCAGCTCTAAACAGAGGTAAAAACCAAGTTAATGGAAGCGTAAACAAGCCTCGACGCTTCACTGATCCAGCTCCAGATTAAACACCGGGCTTGGGGAATATTTCCATACACTCAGCTTCTTTTTAATCTCCAAACATGCTGACGGCCAAAAAAATGCGATTCTGCTTTGACCCCAAAAACCACAAAAAGGTCTGATGGTAGCTCTAGTGATGGTATGATGATGATGATGTTCAGAAACCTGTGTTTTGTGGGCGGAGTGTCAGAGCGAGCTTCTCCAGTGCAACAGCTTGTCATTGTTGTCGACGTAGCAGATTAGGTGTGTAATTAGATAGGCATGAAACTTGATGAACAAAACATAAATATGGTCTTAATGGTCCATTACATCCTCATCACTGCGTATGCATATCATCATGTCGTTAACATTTAATATATTACGGTCTGTGGATACGTATGTATAAGAAAAAATTATGTAATGAAGACAAACGTTAGTCGTCCTTCTAAACAGGGCCAGGGGTAGCTCAGTGGTTAAGGCATTGGACTACGGTTCGGAAGATCCCAGGTTCAAACCCCACAACCACAAAGTTGCCACTGTTGGGCCCTTGAGCGCGGCCCTTAACCCTCAACTGCTCAGATGTATAATGAGATAAAAATGTAAGTCGCTCTGGATAAGAGCGTCTGCCAAATGCTTAAATATAAAATATATATAAATATAAAGAGACACATTTCTCCAAACAATGGATGAACTGGTGGAGACCATCTTTGAAGAAGCCTTCTCTTTGGTTCATGAGGAAAAGTACCACCTCTGTCTTCACCCCGTTGTCTAATAATAATTCTAATGAATTTTATGATTAGTGGTTAGCACTGTAGCCTTGCACCTCCAGAGTCTGTGTTGGATTCCCATCTCTGTGCTCATGGAGTTTGCATGTTCTCTTTGTGCTTGGTGGGTTTCCTCCAGGTACTTCGGTTTCCTCCCACAGTTCAAAGACATGTAGGTTAGGCTAATTGGTGTTCTCAAATTGACCATAGTGTGTGAATGAGTGAGTGTATGTGTGTTTGCCCTGCCTTGCCTTGCCTTGCCTCGTGCCCAAAGCCTCCTGGGATAGGCTCCAGGCCCTGTGACCCTGAATACAGGATAAAGCGGTATAGAAGATAAGTGAGTGAGAGTGAGATGACCGTCCCTCATATATATATAGGAGAGCAACCTACATTTTTATCTTATTATACATTAGTTGAGCAGTTGAGGGTTAAGGGCCCAACAGAGACAACTTCTTGTTCAGGGTTTGAACCTGGGACTTTTTAATCCTGGAACCTTCTGATCAGCAGGCCAACACATTAACCACCTTAACCACTGAGCTGCTGATCCGCTCCTTCTGCTTGCGTGAGCTCACAGACGCACATGATTGGCTTAGAGCTCTGATTGATGTCAGAGTGATATAGTGTCTCCTATCACACCCCTATGAGAGAACTAAGCTGAAGAGCTACAAAATCACCCGGGATTCAGTCTGTATTGTGTCTGATGGTGTTTTAAAACTGCACAAATTATAAATTTTATTAAATGCAGTTTAGTTGGATTGGTAACTTGTTCACATCTACTTTATCATTTGGGGTGCCAATAATTTAGCACCCGGACACAAAGTATAGTTGTTGTTTTTTTAAACATAATGCAACAGATTATGTGAAATAACAGTTAGTTAATTTTTTTATGTAATACACAATTTTCTGAAGGTGCCAATAATTTATAGCAACGTATGTAAACATTGCAGTGTGTTTGTTTTTCCTCTTGTTCTTGTTCTCTCTTTTTACTTTGATCAGCACTTAAATATTTCTTTTGAAGCTGTGGGGGTTTTCAGGATGGTGTATGTGGAAAGTCCGGCCAGGTTAGATTTTCAGAAATGCGCTGAGAGGCTGTGCCATGTTTCTCACCCGTAGCGTGTTGTCCCATGATGCCGAGCAGAACGCGGTACCGTCTGGCGACACCCGGACCTTACTGACCCGGTTCTCGTGGCCGTACAGGATCGCCGCCCGCGTGCCCTTTAACACGTCCCATACCTTTACAGTGTAGTCGTTATAACCAGCAAACAGCAGACGCCCTGGGAACACACACACACACACACACACACACACACACACAAACGCATAATTAAAAACAACTCGTGAATAAAATCTCACACATTATATATTTTATTATTAATAGTTTTTTAAGATGGAAAGATTCCCCACTATCAGCCCTAAGCTTTACCGACTGTGGCTAATGAGCTAACGAGCTAGCGTACTGCCTCATGTCAATATGAAACCTGAGGTAAAACAAAAACACAACAGAACTCTTTGGAACCTTGACATTTATGTGTTGAGAAATTCCCTAAACAAGACTCATGCAGAGTAATTTCACACACATTTAGACTTAGCGGTAAACATGAGTTAGCCTTGAGGGACTTTATACAACAAGTTAGCTTCACACGTACAGTATATACAGTACAGTAATGTTTAATTGTGTTTATATGCACAAATATGATTATAGACTTGGTTTATATGTCATATATATATATATAGTGAAATGCCCAATATATATGTGTTATATATGTGATCTATCTATCTATCCATCCATCTATCCATCCATCCATCCATCCATTCATCCACAATATTTAATTGGACAAAAACGCTTGTGACTATTGCATCATTTCAATAAGCTTATGCCATGTCACAACATTTTTTTTTCCATCTATATATATATATATATATATATATAAATAAAGAGTCAGACCACTGTGTAAAATCTTCTCCGACACATCCCAAAGATTCTCAATGGGGTTAATGTCTGGACTCTGTGGTGCCCATTCCATGTGTGAAAATGATGTCTCATGATCCCTGAAGCTCTCTTTCACAATTTGATCCCAGATGAATGGTGGCAACGTCATCTTAAGATATACCCGTGCCATCAGGGAAGAAAAGATCCTTTTATGAAAAACCTGGCCATTCAGTACGTTTAGATGGTCATCTGACTTTTCCACATGACGAGTCTGGACCTGAGTAACTGATCAACCCCAGATCATAACACTGTCTCCAGAGGCTTGTACAGTGGACACTATACATGATGGGAGCACGCCTCATGAGCTTCCGTTCTTACGCTGACACGCCCATTGCTCTGATCACATGACCTTTTTCCATCGCTCCAGAGTCTAATCTTTATATTTAGTCCCAGTCCCTAGAGGTCTCTCTGCATTAGGTGTGTTGACATGCTCTTACTGTCGCTCTTAAACACAGCTGTGAGTTTTTCAAAGATTTAATTGCATTAAAAGTTTAACTGATCTCCATCGCGCTGTTGTTTTCTTTCCTTGATGCAGGTCAATAATTCGACTCTTCTGAAACAGAGAAAGACCTTTTCCACACCCACAGGATGTGTCTTCTGACATGGTTGTTCAAGAAATGAGAAGCTCCTCACTGCACCAGTTTGGGTTAAACAACTTGTTGCAGCTGAACCAAATTAACCACAGTATCCAGGAATGATCCAATGAAAGGGTTTTTAATGATTTGCTAAGTTTAATCCAGGTGGTGAATATTTAATATTTGATATTAAACTAAAGACTAATCTGGACTCAAATCAGGAATTTAAGGTACATTTGGTTAGCTTGTGTTTAACCAGAGTGTATTTCCTGAGAAGAGGAAGCAAGGTTCATGGCTTGACGGTTAAAACACACGTGAAACCCCTGGGTGTGAGAGTGAATTCCCCTTCAGCGCCTGATCTCTCGCTTGAGTAGAAACTACACACAGGAAGGTAATTCACCCTGTTTACATGCATATAAAATAACAATAAAAACCAAGCACTGGAGCATTAAGTTAAATGACGTGTGATCAATCAGTGTAAGAGTGTGAGACACACCCGGGGACTACACGCGCTGGTGAAGAGATAACCAACAGGCAAAGACGGGGAAGAGTCAAAGAGACTGGAGACTCCAATGAGTTATAAGTGCACAGAGTTTAGATATTGAATTTTATTTATTTATATTCAATGTTTTATTCTTAAGTTTTTAAATATCTTGTTTCATTCGCATTTATTATAATAAAAAGCGCAATATTTTTAGAAAAAAAACCCTAATTATTAAAAATCGTAATATTTCAAGGAAAATGTCCCATCTGTTTTAGTCTATCTGTAAATTTTAATGCATACTTCAGATTTTTTATTTTATTTTATCATAAAATCACTATTAATATATAATACCTGTATGATACCTGTTTGATACCTACCTCAGGTATTATCAGTTGTGTGATAATATAATGCATTATTACCCATATGATACAGATACAGTATTCTGTATGTACGATACAAAGTCTTGAAATTTGCAGAACTGTAGGAAATTACCTTAAAATCCCATTTCATTTATAGCTTCTGATTAGTCAACAACGATTACGGAACTAAACATTACAGATTTCTTTTCCCTGCAAAACTAACATCAGCATGATATGATATATTATGATATCAGATCAACGTCTATAACGCTGACGTCAGGTTTGTAAGAACACTCTCCCAGAAAATTTGGAAGAAACCCACGAGTGACTTTCGATTTTATTATCATTATCAAACTCCAGTGCTTCCTCACATTCACAAACCTTTATGAAACATTTATAACCCTCTGCACTATGACCCTGCGGAGTAAGCGGGCCAGGCCTGAACTTTGACCATAAACACTTTCAGTAATGATGATCTTTTCACTTTCTCTCTCTCTCTCTCTCTCTGTGTATCAGGTGAATCCCAGCAGTGTGACACACGGGTGTGTACAGTATATACAGTATGGAGTATTTCATCGATTGATAATTTAGGTTATTATATTATAAATTAAAGGTCAGGGCTGCCAAGGTCAGATGACTTTGAAAAGCTGCGACGGTGTTCGGTTTTCTAAATAATGTTTATATAATATAACTAATATAACACAGTATTACATTACAGAACAGAGCTTATACAAGATAGTATTACCTTTAAAGTATTATAAATTGAACACTATCCAAATAAACACTTTCCAATATATTTTTAATGGTGCATTATTTATTATCTATTTATATGATACATTATTCCCCATATCATACCTATACAATAGAACATTCCCTCCTATGATACCTATATTATACATTATAATAAGGTTTGTCAGGAAGAAGAACTCCAGCCATTGTTAATATAACAAAGGGTTTGCGCACCATCGATGTCACCTGGCCGGTCAGGAGAGACGACTGAAATGCGAATGCGTGAATGATAATGACTTTACGAGTCAGTGACGCGCTACAAACCACTGAGTTCACGTGTACCATGTGACCTTTGTATTCAAAAGCCTGAGCGAGCAGAGCAACGGATCTGCGTCAAGTTTGCCGTTAAGTTCAACATTCCTCCGCGGAAACTATTCGGATGATTTAATGCGATTTAGTTCATGGATGATGCAATGAGTTCAGCATTCAAAGATATATTTAAAGAAGTATTATTATCATACTGATATACAGCTTATAACCTGTATAACACATTACTATGTACAGTATGTAATGCCTCTATAATTCATTAGTACCTGATCCCTATATAATGTACTGTATTATCAACTACATGGTACATTTTAATGCATTATACCATATATCAGACTATATATTAAATATCGCATTATACCATATATGATACGTATATAAGCCTGCAGTGTGTGCATGTTGCATTGTTACTTAAAGTCAGAAGTGTACACACACAGCAGATTATTTCACTTATAGTTCACTATATTACACTCTGCTGTTAAACCGTTTAGATTCCTTTAAAATGATGTCATGGCTTTAGAAGCTTCTCATAGGCTAATAGTAACTGGAGGTGTACCTGTAGATGTACTGTAGTTTAAGGCATACCTTCAAACCCAGTGCCTCTTACTTTGACATCATGGGAATATCTAAAGAGGTTCATACTTGGAAACATTTGGTTCAATGGTTCATCCTTGGGAACAATTTCCAAATGCCTGAAGCTTCCAAGTTCATCTGTTTAAAAAAACACTATGCAGGCATCAACACCACAGGACCACACAGCCATCATACTGCTCAGGAAGAAGAGGCGCACTTTAGGACAAAAAGTACAAATCAATCCCAGAACAACAGCTAAGGAGTTTGCAAAGACGCTGAAGGAAACAGGTGCAAAAATAACTACATCCACCGTAAAACGAGAGCGAAATCAATGTAACCTGGACGGCTGCTCAGCACTGAAGAAGTAACTGGACGAGGTTTCAGCTGCACATGGGGACTTACTTTTTGGAGAACTGTTCTCTGGTATGATTTTAAAAAATGAACTGTTTGGATATACTGTAGTGACCATGGTTATATCTGGAGTTAAAAGAGTGAGATGAAGATCACCATCTGAACCGTGAAGCATGGGGGTGGCGGCATGATGTTGTGTATTCTGGAGTGCACTTCTACACAACAAGAGGGAGGATTTCCAAATGTGTGTGTGTGCGTGAGGAGGCCTGCACCAGTTATACCAGAAGGAAAGGAATAAAAATTAAAGCAAATTGTTTTATGAAATTCATGGAAGGTGACACAAAACACTGAACCCACGCCGAACAATGTAAAGAAAAAAGGCATGTGCAATGTGTGTATGTTTGTCATGCACATTGTTAAATTTTCAAAATTATATACATGCCATTGTTAGCATAAGTGCTAGCTTTAGCATTAACCCTGACGGTGCTGCGGTTTTTCTCTCACCGCTGAGGGAGAAGTCCACGCTGGAGGCGCCGAAGATGACGCTCTCTTTAGAGTACACGGCCACTTCACGGTCGGCCCTCAGGTCATACAGACGCACCTGAAACACAGCGGGAGATGCGTCAGAACACACACACACACACACACACACACACACACACACACACACACACACACACACACACACTCAGTTAACACTGACCGATAACCTCTGGACGTTAATTACACTGTTATGACGAGTTTATTACGCTCACCTTCACTCCACACACACACTGCAGCATCAGAGAGAGAGACAGAGGCGACGCTAACGCCGGATTTATTCAGAACTCACACAGCTCATGACTCAAACACCACCATGATTCAGACACACACACATAGACAATGTCATGAACTCTGAGCTGAAAACCATTACACACACACATCACGCACACATCACCAGGCAAAATTATTCACAGGTTAAAGTTCACTCATCATTGTGTTTTTATTCTCTAGTTTTTCTTTTACATGATACTTTTCTGCTTCTTTCGTATTATTTAATTTATTATTTAAAAAAAGTTTTATGGTCATAATTTTCTTTTTCTCTGTAATTATTCTTATTAGTAATTATTATAATAATATATATTTATTTAATATATATATATATATTGTAGAAAGTTAATATAAATATAAATATGTTGTTATTGATTTCAATAATACAAAAACATTGAGATTTCACATTTAAATATTCTTTGTTAAGTTTATTTTATTTTATTAAATGTATAAATAATTTTTATTTATGTGTACACAACACTAAATACTCCGTATAGGAAAAGTCTTATAATTACTTACTTAATAAACCTCTGTATGAAGAGTGTGTGTGTGTGTGTGTGTGCGTGCGTGCATGGGTGCGTGCGTGTGTGTGTGTGTGTGTGTGTGTGTGTGTGTGGGTGTGTTTAACATTGAAACACTCACGGTAGAGTCGTCAGATGCAGAGGCAAAAGCATCACCACTCGGGTAGTACCTACACACACACACACACACACACACACACATATAAAACAAAGAAAAGAGAAGTAAGAAATAAGAATCCTAAACAGAATTTATACACTAGATGCTGTGGTGTGTGTGTGTGTGTGCGTGTGTACGTGTGTGTGTGTGTGTGTGCGCGTGCTTGCGTGTGTGACACTTACTTGACAGCATTGATGTCTGACTCATGGGTGTCAAAGGACTGAATGTTCTGACCAGATCGCATGTCCCACACATTAGCCTTCTTATCACAGCCCTAAAGACACACACACACACACCCACACACACACACACACTTTTCATAAAGTGTTGTATGAAGTATATAATTATAAAACTCTTTGGTTATACTGTATATTGTGTCGTGTCGGGTGAATAGTGGTGAAGTGGGACAGTTAAGCCGAATAATTTATATCTAAAAAATCAACAATGAGTTCATCATTAGCAAGTATGTGATAAAAAAAATAAATAATCTGTGGCTATGACATTACTTCCGGGGTGTGGCACATCATATTTAACAACCTTGCAGTGAACTGTGATGGTGAGTAAAGTAACACAGCATTCTGAGGTAAATAATGTTAAGGTTATAAAAATAATAAAACTCATAATGGTGAATCAGAACGTTAAAAAATCACATTGTTTTGTTTTTTTATCTGATTTTGACACTGTCCCAGTTTGCCAATAGCGTATTGTTGAACTGGGACAGGGTATTACTGGCAAACTGGGACAGCCATTCAAGTCATTTTAATGGAGGAATTGAGTTCCCTTTGTATAAGTCCCTCATAAATTGAGTTAGTTAGCTAGATATTTCAACAATGATTGACTTAAACTACTACTTAGTTCACACGCATTCACCGCGAGACTCACGCGATTGACACTTTTCACACGCTCTCACACCACACATCATTTTCTCACGCACAGAAAAATGGCGAAGCAAAGAGGACACGGAGACCGACAGACTGGACAGAGCAGGTTGCAGGTTACTTATGATCTAAAAACAAAATCTCAGCTTTCAGATTCTGTCAATTTTATTACGAAATTCTAACAATAAATACCGTTTTGGCGCTTGTAATTCTGACGTGACAGATCCCTGGCCGCACGTGACCCGATCATCTGGGTTTTAAGTGTCCCAGTTTGACAGTAGCGCCTTGAAAAATGTGGTTTGGGGTCATTGTGTGTGTTTAATGTTTCTTTCTTTTTTATTGTGTATAGTATAGTAGAGCTCCTAAGCTATTTAGAATAGCATCATATGAGCAGACATTTGGATCATAATAAAAAAGTATGCATAATATACATTTTCAGAAAGTGTCCCACTTTACCACTATTCACCCTACATGTACATAAAAGAAAATTACTTATACTATAAGAATTATTATAATAAATATTAAACAAAAGTAATTATAACACAAAAATAAAGAATATTTAAATATATTTCAACATTTCAATGCTTTTTTGTATAATTGAAATAAATAAATAGCTATATATTCATATTGTAAACTTTATACAATGTTGTATAATTGATTTTAAGAATAAACCACAATTCTGTACATATCAAAAGGAGCAAAACAACAGATAGATAGACACAGACAGACAGACAGACGGACAGACAGACAGACAGACGGACAGATATAGTTAGACAGACAGACACAGATAGGCAGACATAGATATATAGACAGACAGACAGACATTGACAGACATAGATAGAGAGACAGATGGATGGACAGATAGAAAAAAGAAAGAAAAATAAATAATTAGTATCTTAGTAAACTATATACAAGAAGGCGCCACAGATATCAGCCTCAGAACAGCTCTTTCCAGTGTGTGTGTGTGTGTGTGTTTGCACTGACTCCAGAGACGAAGGTGTTTCCTGTCTCAGAGGGAGACAGGTCCAGTGAGAGCACGTCAGCTGAGTGACCATGGAAACTCTGCAGCAGCTGCCCGCTCTCCACATCCCATAATGCACAGGTCCCGTCACCACTGGAGGTCAGGATCTATACACACACACACACACACACACACACACACAGAAATCAAGATAGAGAGAGAGAGAGAGAGAGAGAGAATTACACTACAGCACAGTGACTCAGTGTCTCCCTCTACAGGTCTCATGATGAACAGTAACACATTAAATGTAAAGAATTACAGTGTTTGTTTGATCACGATAAAATAATCAGTAATAATTATACACTGTAATTAAACTATCATATCAATTTAAATGTAAATATTTTTTGATTCTACACTACACCAGTGTTCAGCACTAGAGGCTGATGACATCATCAGTACAGGATACCCCCCCAGAACCGGGTTACCTCTCTCAGCTGGTTACGACACTGCATGATAATATAACACTGATATTGTGATCAAATATTTTGCAATAACCTTTAAAAACTTTTCTTCAATCATGGCAACCTCATAACTCCACCCTTTTACTATTTAGCTTTTGTTCTTAGGGTTACATATGATTCAATGCCTCTATATTAAGACTGTCTTGTTTAAAAATAAATTAAATCTAATATCTTTTGTAGATTAAATAACCCCTTTGAACTTTTTAAAGCCAGTGTTCCCCCTTTTTTTGCTGTCAGTTTATACACAATTATTTATATTGTGATGAATAACAAGTACATTATATAAAGACATCACAGGTAGAGAGAGTGTCGGTTTTTCAAAGCTAACACTGTATTAAATACCGGGGGGTGCCAATAATTTTAAAACTCTTCCATACGTTTAGGATCAAAACACTGTTCCTGTCATGTGTTGATTATTTGATATGGTAATTTTCATTCAGGGGTGCCAAAACTTATTGTAGTGGCCAGGATAAGAGAGTGGGTAAATTACAGTAAGAATAAAGTTAAATATAAACATGATAAATATAGCGTGGTGTAAACTCCAGAGCGCTCCTGAGGCGAAAAACGCCGGAACGTAAAAAACCTTTCAGTTCTGCTTTTAGCTTTTCACTTTCGCTGCAGAAGTGCGAGCTGTAAATGACGTAAGAGGCGTGTGTGTATGTGTGCTCCAGGGACATGAATACAGTCACCTCAGGATAAATATAGCTTCAGGTCACAACAAAGGAAAATTTACGCTGAGGAAACACTGACTTTGTGGGAAAACACCCAAATTGGTTAATGACCTTAATCACATGCTTATGAGAGACCGACAGAAACCTGACAATAAGTGGGCAGGAAGCTGCCAGGAACCTGTTAGAAAACTGACAGGAACCCGACAAGAACCTGGTAAGAACCTGGCAGGAAGCCGACAGGAACCCATTAGGAACCAGGCAGGAGTCTGACAGAAAGGCTATAGAAACCTGCCAAGAACCCGACAGGAAGCCAGCAGGAACCTAACAGGAAACCGGCAGAAAGCCGGCAGGAGTCTGACAGAAAGGCTAAAGAAACCTGCCAAGAACCCGACAGGAAGCCAGCAGGAACCCAACAGGAACCTTACAGGAAGCCAGCAGAATGGCTACAGTAAACCGACAGGAACCTGGCAGGAAGCCACAGTAACCCACTGAACCTGTCAGTCCAACAGATAATCTGTTCATCAGTAATAAGCTGAAAAGCAGCACCATGCTGAAGCCTGAGGTAAATGAGCTTCAGCAGCAGATGACTGGTGATGTCCGCGTTTCTGCGCTCTCTCGGTCCTCGGGTTCCTCACAGATGACCGGAGTGGAGACTGATGTGGGTTTCTGCTCCTGTTGCTCATTGTCTCATCACTCAAGAGTGCCGCCTAAAAGTATTTGAGCTTCAATCAAAGGTCCTAGTCCTTACCTCATTATAACCGTTAACAGTTTCTCTTCATCTTTATCTGTTTTGTTTCTTAAGGTCTGCTCCGATTTGCATAAAGATTAACTGAAGCCTTTAGTTTAATATTTTATGATGCATCATATTTGAAATTTGTAATGTTTATCAAGGTTAAAAAAGTGTACACACAAACACACACACACATACACACACACACACACACACACACACACCTGCATATCAGAGTTGGTAAAGCTGCAGGATGAGACATAGTTGGTGTGAACGGCCACCTGCTTCCTCTTCGAGGCCAAATTCTCAGTCTTATCCAGAGACAGAGGATAGATAGAGCATTTATTATCCAACCCACTGAGAGAGAGAGAGAGAGAGAGAGAGAGAGAAACAGACATACAGACAGACAGATGGAAAGAGAGTAAGACAGGCAGACAAGCCAAGAAATAAGTTTTTTAGTGTCATTACAGTGATGTAACTTTAAAAAATTTTGATCAGAATAATAATCATTATTACACAAACAATAATAATTTTTATTATATTTTATTCTATTGTATTTCTTACATGAGAATAAATGAAATTAAATATTAATAACAGGCATGTTATACAATCACATGTTGATGTAAGCCACGTCCCCCCTTTCCCATGAGCTTCAGACCTGTGAGCTGTGAGGTTCCTCACACACTCACTATGTTCTTAGATCAGTAGAGTAGAAAGCACTTACCCACATGCTATCGCACAACCAGAGGGGGCATACGCACACGCTAACACCCAGGTACACGGCATGGTGACCCCGTGCTCCTGTAACACACACATGCACACACACACTTGTTTAGCGATCCATTCAGCTATGTCCTTAACAGTAAAAACCAAGTAGAAACAAATGTACCTTGTTAGTAGTGAAGGCATCCCAGACAATGACCTTTCCATCCTAAAACAAAAGATAAAATTAGAAGCAGGTGATTATATCCATTTGAAAAATTAACTCCAACCTTAAACATTAACTCCAACCTTAAACATTAGCATCAACTCCACCTTAAACATCAACTCCACCTTAAACATTAACTCCACCTTAAACATCAACTCCACCTTCAGCATTAACATTAACTCTACCTTAAACATTAACTTTACCTTAAACATTAACATTGACTTCACCTTAAACATTAACTCAACCTTAAACATTAACTCTACCTTAAACATTAACTTTACCTTAAACATTAACATTGACTTCACCTTAAACATTAACTCTACCTTAAACATTAACATTAACTCCACCTTATACATTAACTCCGCCTTAAACATTAAGGCCAACTTAAACATTAACTCCACCTTAAACGTTAAATCTACCTTAAACATTAACTCCACCTTAAACATTAACATTAACTCAACCTTAAACATTAACTCCGCCTTAAACAATAAGGCCACCTTAAACATTAACTTCACCTTAAACATTAACTCTACCTTAAACATTAAGGCCACCTTAAACATTAACATTAACTCCACCTTATACATTAACTCCGCCTTAAACATTAAGGCCAACTTAAACATTAACTCCACCTTAAACGTTAAATCTACCTTAAACATTAACTCCACCTTAAACATTAACATTAACTTAACCTTAAACATTAACTCCACCTTAAACATTAACTTTACCTTAAAAATTAAATCCACCTTAAACATTAACTCTACCTTAAACATTAACATTAACTCCACCTTAAACATTAACTCCACCTTAAACATTAATGTTAACTCAACCTTAAACATTAACTCCACCTTAAACATTAACATTGACCCCGCCTTAAACGTTAACTCCACCTTTAACATTAACTCCACTTTAAACATCAACTCCACCTTAAACATTAACTCCACCTTTAACATTAACTCCAACCTTAAACATTAACTCCAACCTTAAACATTAGCATCAACTCCACCTTAAACATCAACTCCACCTTCAGCATTAACATTAACTCTACCTTAAACATTAACTTTACCTTAAACATTAACACTGACTTCACTTTAAACATTAACTCTACCTTAAACATTAACTCAACCTTAAACATTAACTTTACCTTAAACATTAACATTGACTTCACCTTAAACATTAACTCTACCTTAAACATTAACATTAACTCCACCTTATACATTAACTCCGCCTTAAACATTAAGGCCAACTTAAACATTAACTCCACCTTAAACGTTAAATCTACCTTAAACATTAACTTTACCTTAAACATTAACACTGACTTCACTTTAAACATTAACTCTACCTTAAACATTAAGGCCACCTTAAACATTAACTCCACCTTAAACGTTAAATCTACCTTAAACATTAACTCCACCTTAAACATTAACATTAACTCCACCTTAAACATTAACTCTACCTTAAACATTAAGGCCACCTTAAACATTAACTCCACCTTAAATGTTAAATCTACCTTAAACATTAACTCCACCTTAAACATTAACATTAACTCCACCTTAAACATTAACTCCACCTTAAACATTAACTCTACCTTAAACATTAACATTAACTCCACCTTAAACTTTAACTCTACCTTAAACATTAACATTAACTCCACCTTAAACTTTAACTTTACCTTAAACATTAATGTTAACTCAACCTTAAACATTAACTCCACCTTAAACATTAACATTGACCCCGCCTTAAACGTTAACTCCACCTTTAACATTAACTCCACTTTAAACATCAACTCCACCTTAAACATTAACTCCACCTTTAACATTAACTCCACCTTAAACATTAACTCCGCCTTAAACAGTAACATTAACTTCACCTTAAACATTAACTCCGCTTTAAACATTAAGGCCACCTTAAACATTAACTCCACCTTAAACGTTAAATCTACCTTAAACATTAACTCCACCTTAAACATTAACATTAACTCAACCTTAAACATTAACTCCACCTTAAACATTAACTCTACCTTAAACATTAACATTAACTCCACCTTAAAAATTAACTCCACCTTAAACATTAACTCTACCTTAAACATTAACATTAACTCCACCTTAAACATTAACTCCACCTTAAACATTAACTCAACCTTAAACATTAACTCCACCTTAAAAATTAACTCCACCTTAAACATTAACTCTACCTTAAACATTAACATTAACTCCACCTTAAACTTTAACTCTACCTCAAACATTAACATTAACTCCACCTTATACTTTAACTCTACCTTAAACAGTAACGTTAACTCAACCTTAAACATTAACTCCACCTTAAACATTAACATTGACCCCGCCTTTAACATTAACTTCACTTTAAACATCAACTCAACCTTACACATTAACATTAACTTCATCTTAAACATTAACTCCACCTTAAATATTAACATTAACTGGAAAAGAGCGTCTGCCAAATGCCTAAATGTAAATGTAATGTTAAAGGTGAAATTAATGTTTAAGGCGGAGTTAATGTTAATGTTTAAGGTAGAGTTAATGTTTAAGTTGAAGTTAATGTTTAAGGTGGACTTAATGTTAATGTTTAACTTACAGTTGATGTTTAAGGTGGAGTTAATGTTTAAGTTGAAGTTAATGTTTAAGGTGGACTTAATGTTGATGTTTAACTTACAGTTGATGTTTAAGGTGGAGTTAATGTTTAAGGCCTTAACATTAACTTCACCTTAAACATTAACTCCACCTAAAACATTACATTTACATTTGGGCATTTGGCAGACGCTCTTACCAGAGCGACTTACAAAAGTGCTTTAAAGTTTACATCACTGGAAACATACTTACACTGGGTTAACTAGGTTAATAATAATAACTCCACCTTAAACATTAACTCCACCTTAAACATCAACTCCACCTTCAGCATTAACATTAACTCTACCTTAAACATTAACTTTACCTTAAACATTAACATTGACTTCACCTTTAACATTAACATTGACCCCGCCATTAACATTAACTCCACCTTAAACGTTAACTCCACCTTAAACATAATTTCCACTTTAAACATTGAAATTAACCTCCACCTTAAACCACCTGCCTGTTTCAAGTTTATTAAATCCTGCTGTAGGTCAGTATTATAAACTGCTGTGTGTGTGTGTGTGTGTGTGTGTGTGTGTGAGACCTGTGAGGAGCTGACGATGCGTCTCTTATCGCTACACCAGTCTATACACAGCACTTTATTACTGTGACCCTTCAGCGTGCGGCGACACTTCAGTGTGAACACACTCAGAGCGTCCACCTTCTCCGCCACCTGGTTCACTGACATCATCATCATCATCATCATCATCATCATCATCAGTATTATCATCATCATCATCATCATCATTATCATAATCAGTATCATCATCATCATCTTTCAAAACCTTTAAGGAGGCTTATTTGGTGAGACTGTACTAGTAGTTTTTGTAAACGAAATGAAATTGTTTAATAAAATTAAATAGCAGAAGTAGACAAATCTCCACAGCAGCCTTAAAAGTGCACTACATGTTACTGCTTGCTATAAAATAAACACGTAAGTACACCGTGTTAATATAAATACCAGTCTAGTGCACTAGATGATGGCGGTTTGGGACGTGGCCTCTGATACTCACACTCTGCATCGTGCAGTTTGGCTCTCTCCTGCTCCAGTTTAACCTTTAAACACTCCACTTCAGCTTTCAGTGACGCCACACTCTCTCCCTTCCCCAGACCCTGACACGCCATCTGTAAAAGCAGAGAGAGACAAAGAGAGAGAGAGAGAGAGAGAGAGAGAGATATTAAAGTGAACTATGGAAGAATCATGATGATGTCCTAGAAGCTTAAACACAACAGATGTTCAGAAAGCATGTAAACACCAACATCATGTGACACAGATCTGCTCTTTTCTTTCTATAACTGTAGCAGCACAAATCACGGCGAGTCTGATCTCTTCAGTTCTGATTTGGGTCACTTCCATACATACACATGTGTTCCTAAATCAGATCCAGATGTTTCAGTTTAAACACTTAAAATCATTGTCTTTTTGCATCAATCCAGCTCTTCATAATTTCATGCAAGGAAAGATTCATGTTAAATTACAACATCAAAAACGTCCTCAGCAGCGACCTCATTTCCCCTCTCGTCTGTTCCAACCACTCAGCATTCAGCATCACCAGTTACTAATCACCGCCTGTCATCATCTGTCAACATCTGCACCTGGTTCTCACTGGGTCATGCTTTAAGTTAGATGCTTTTTTTTATTATACTTGAGTGAATTATACAGAAAGTCACTGTGTGTTTTCTAACTTAAGGCACAAAACTCTCAAAGTTTAATAATCCGCCAATTAAAATGCATTAAATCTAATTTAACATTAAATTATGTCCTCATAATGTAAAAAAAATATAGAAATAAATCAAACTAAAGTTAAGATATTTTCTCTTGCTGTTATTTTTGCAGTAAACATTTTTTTCTTCCCTTGTCTGGACACAAACCACTAAAAATGGGACGTACTGTAGCAGCTTCATGGTTACAGCATAAGGAAGGAGAAAAAGCCAACTAACACGACTTCTTCAGGTATTCACCCTTACTAGAGCTCCATCATGTCAAGTAGAACTTCTCCCAGGTCACCGATTTTTAGTGCTTTTCATGTAAACGTCTGCTGTCTAAATTAACAACAGAAGAAGCTGAATGTGGAACGTGGACAGGAGGAGAAGATGCGTCTCATCCAGTGATCTCATTAATGAGTCGAATCAGTTAAATAACGGTCTTCTGCAAAAGACAAAACTACAGGAGACAATTATGAAGACTTTTTTTTTTTAAATAGGAAAAATTAAATACAATGTGGATAAAAAAATGAACTTTAGAGTCCACCCTAAACACATCAAGTCACACGTCATCCACAGTACAATAAATAAATAAATAAATAAATAAACATCAAAGCATCAAAGTGCACACAATATACACAACTTATAACAATAATAAGTCTGTTGTTTATATAGCTATGTATGTTGTAAATATATACCTCTTTATAAAGTCTATTAAAGTGATGCTGGTGAAGCTCTGAGTTTAATCCTACTTGCTCTCACTCCGGCGTGTGGAGAGAACACTGGACCAGACTACAACAACATTAGGGAGGATCTGAGGGTCTGTAGATCCGTCCCAACTCCACAGCACTAGTTCTCATCCCTCTTTAGATTTCCTGGATTATTTGGGTGTAAACACAAAGATACTGCTAAAGTACGAAGCTGAACAGAGTGAAGTTTACTCGCTGAGAAGTACTCGAGGACGTAAAGGAGAAAATCTCCCCTGTTTTGTACAGAGTTCATGGTTCGGTCCTACACGTTTAAGTCCAGAGTGGACGCAGGAATCAGGGTCTCTATAGTGCAGCTATGGAGAAAAACAATAAAAATAAATGTTTATATGTATATACTGCATGGAAATTAAAATTATTGATATAATGCTGACTTCCAGTGACTTTCAGGATGATGAAAAAATGTAGAATTAAATACAGTGCAATAAAAGTATCCCTATAAAGTAGCTCTGAGAACACGTGTCATACACGAGACGATAAGATATGGGTTATTTTTAAAGAGGCTTTTAGTCTGTGTGTGTGTGTGTGTGTGTGTGTGTTTGTGTATGATAAACATTGTACTTGTGATTATGTGAGTAATGTGTGATTTAACGGAAAACCAACATGACACTAAAATTACATTCAATTCAATTCTATTTATATAGCGCTTTTAACAATGGTCATTGTTTCAAAGCAGCTCCACAAAAATGAAAGAAATTCATTAAAAAATAATCATTAATAAAAAAAAAAAATAATAATATAAAAAATTTATATATAAAATAATAATAATAATAATAAAAAATTAATAATAATAACTTTAGAGTCCACCCTAAACACCCCACATCACTACAAATGAACTATTTAAAAAAACATTTTTTTCTGTAAAAATAAATGAATCATGCATATTAGATGAACATAATGCATGTACAGACAAAAAAAATAAAAATAATAATAACCATGTTTACGATAAAAACAAATGTAATAATGATAAATAAATATGTGTAAAACAATCATGAAAAATAGACAAAGAAAAAAAAAAGAATGAATGAACCAGCCAGCAAGTTATTAAATAAATTAAATTGCTTTTGGGAAAATAAATTATAATTTTTTTATTATTATAAACAGTAGAACAATCATAAAACAAATCACATGAAATGTTGAAAAAATAAATTAATTCTATGCATAAATAATACCATAATTTAAATAATTAAATTGAAAAATGTTTTACTAAAAATTAATAAGCTGTAAAACATATTTAGAAATGCACCAGGCTAAATTTTTAAAATACCACAAATAAAAACAAATGCAAATAAAAAAAAAAAGGAAACTATTGTATGTTTAAAATGTATTATGTCACAGTAAATTACTCATATGTTAAAATAGGTCTAAAATTTCTGCTCTAAATTTCTTCTTTCTGCAGTTGTGTGATTAAGGTGATGTTACTGAAAGGGGAAGTAAACAAGGGACTCCTGCAGGAGTGTGTGAAAGGTGTATGAAAGGTGGTGGTACCTTCTCCACACACAGTGAGCAGAAGTTGACCGGCTCATTCTGCAGGTAGATGTTCATCAGAGGTTTGTTCTGGCTGCAGTTATCGCACGAGCCGAACGTGATCGCTAAAAACGTCTGGTCACACATGGTGCGGAGGGGAAACTGGCCCAACCTGGATAATAATGTTACAGAATAAACACACACACACACACACACACACACACACACACATACAGATACAAACACTTACTGCAACCACTTTTCCATAATCACATCTAATTCATAGCTCCGCCTTCAAACTTCAAGCCACACCCTCTTTCATAGCCTCAGAACAGTAAACACGTAGTCGTTAACCCTATGGCTTTAATTACACTTTAATTTCTTATCAACATCTAGCCAGCGTCTGATCAACAACACTTAACAACTTCTGTTTTTTTTCTCTTTTTATAAATCTTTTATATCCAGTTTTCCTTACTTGTACTTTAAACATGCTATGCTGGAGTGTACAGTGTGTTTATTCTAAACAGTATAATTATTCTAACCTTTGAACAAGTGGATCAACAAACAAATCGAAAACTCCAGAATCCAACAAAGGTGTTATTCTGATTATTATTCTTTTATTCTATAGAATGAAATTAGCACTATATTAAATAAGTAAAAGTAAAAGTATATAGTAATAAAGTGTCAGTTTACCTCTGAAGTGAGCTCTGTCCGTAGGTGTGTGTGTGTGTGTGTGTGTGTGTGTACTGTTAGTGGACTGTGAGTGTTGAAGATGTTGAGACACAGATACTCTAATCTGCTTACAGAAGATTGTGCAGGTATTACAGCCAGAAATAGCAGCCGGGCTCTCGGATAAACACACACACACACACACACACACACACGGTCCATGATAATATACTATAGACAATAAATCCAAACTTCCAATAACCTGTAATATAACTGTACTGTACAGCTAATCTAAATGTATCTCTCTTCCTGATACTGTGCTGATGTTGTTTACTGTACAGTCAGACTCATGAATGTACAGATTCTTTGCCGTGTCCTCATTCCCTAATCACTGTAGTGTAACAGAGTTTAGACTGGATTAGTTGGAATGAGTAAGCTACAGATGATATTAAATCCACAGGCCGTGAGGAGGGTGTACTGTATGTATACTCTCCCTCAGCAGGTCTGGGGTTCTCAGCACTGTAACGTCCCATACACCACCGAGCGCTGGATCGAAACCCCCAGGTCCATGCTGATGACCTCAGCGATGTCTTGTTGGACAGGTGTAGGGACACTGTTTTATCATGCGTTTTGGTTTCTCCTGGGATTACTGTAATGTACACAAAGTCACAAGCAGAATCGGCCGTGCCGCCTGGGTGGGAGGGGCTTTCTGTCTCCCGTCAGTTACATAGGGACTAGCGTGCTGAAGTATGTGGAAGTGGGTGGATAGCACTTTTTTTCGCCGGGGTGATGCCACACACACACACACAGGATTTGTGTATAAAAGCTCATCATCTGTAGCACTAGTGAGAGCTTGATAATATAGCAGGATTTTTATTTTTGTATTTATACAAATATAAATTTCTACAGTAGCTAGCCGACTAACACAAGAAATATCGATACATTATTTGTGTGTCGGTATCTAGTTAATCTTTTATGAAATAGCTAATATTAAACCAGATATATAATAGATATAGAATTTAAAGGCAGATATATAAGCGGTAGTGCTAATGCTAGGTAGCCTGCTCTGATTACATCACTTTCTGTCACATAGTAAAAGCTCATAGTACAGTACAGCTGTTATAAACTGCTGATAAGGTGTTCATAATCATAATTATGTTTATAACACAATAATCATAGTTTATGACTGAGCTCTACAGTACTATGAGCTTTTACCATGTGACAGAAAGTTATTTAATCAGAGCCAGCTAGCATTAGCAGAGGTGGAAAGTAACGAAATACATTTACTCGCTTTACTGTAATTGAGTAGTTTTTTGTGTACTTCTACTTTTTAAAGTAGTTTTTAAAATCTGTAATTTTACTTTTACTTAAGTATGCTTTGTTTAAAGTATTTTACTTCGCTACATTTGAAATCATATTCGCTACTGAGTAAAAAAATTCATGAATGAAAATGAAAAATCATAAAAGTAATGCAAAAAATATTTTTTGCAATAATGCAAAAATAATGAAAAATAAAAAATAATGCACGATAGGGAAGGAAAAAATTGCACCCTGGACAAAACAGATGGCAGTGACGCAGACCCAGCTAAAAGGGAAATGTCATCAAATTCTAATGAAGCAAACCATCATAACGGCCACCACTAGGTTGTTATACCACATTACAGGATGTATGTTGCTCTTTTAAGCATTCTTTTAAAGCATCTTTACTTGAACTTCAGTTAAATTTCACAGAAGTAACAGTAATTTCTTTTGTAACAGTACAAAAATGTATTACTCTTTCCACCTCTGAGCATTAGCACTACAGCTCATACCTGTATATCTGCCTTTAAAAGATTAGCTCATGTGTGCTAATTAGCAGTGAGCATTATGATCATTTATAAATATAACTTTAATCATTCTTTCTAAAAGAAAAAGGTCTAATTAGCCAGATAGCTTGTATTAGCAATGAATTAATTATTATTATCATTATTATTATTATCATTATTATTATTATTATCATTATTATTATTATTATTATTATTTTTTTTTTTTACCATTTGAAGATCCTCTCAGAAGTCTTGTCAGATTAGCTCATGTTAGCTAGCTGGAGTAGTCTTAGCTGTAAAGATAAGCGGTTATAAATCTGAAAATTTCTGTCAGGTTAGCTTATGTTAGCTGTTAGCACTGAGAAAAACACAGTTGTAATGTTTCTAAAATAATTTTAATAAACATACATTTATTTATTTAATCTCTTTGCCTTTGTGTTAGTTACTGGTTAACCCAGTTCAGATCAGTTTGTACTGGTTTAAAATGGTTTCCAGGTTTATATATTGATGTTTTTAAGTACATTTATGAACATAAAAATGCTTTTTTTTTATTTTTGGTTTTAGATTCATAGTTGCACTTTGCACATTTGCAGTTACACATTTTTTTCTTCCTAACCACATCAAGATAGCTGATATTAGCTCGCTAGCCTCCAAATTATGATTATTTACAGAATAAACGCAGCTTCTCAGAAACTCCATCTTGTAAGTGTATTTTAGCGAGCAGGCTAATGTTACTGACACAGACTGTGTATATTTATCAGATTAGCACACGGAAGCTAGCTGGCTAATAAAATATGGACTGTATAAACTTCATTTCTAAACCTTGGTGAATAAAAATAAGAAACAAACAAGAAGAAAAAAAACAAGAGACCCAACATGTGGTGCTTATTATTTATTTATTTATTTTTATTGGACTCGAACAGGTTTGGACATTTCGTACGTGATCATTACAGCTACAGAGACGTCACAAGGTCTCCTCAGACCACCCGATATAGCGTACGCTCTCACATGGCTTTCAGCAGGACCGACCTTTTACACTTCAGGGGAAGATTAGCATTTCTGTCAGCGCTAACGATGCTAAATAAGACTACGATTTTATACAGGCGTGAATGAACTGTACAGCGGCGTGACACACTCGCACATTCCACGTTCTCATTCAGTCAGAAACAGAATGGATTTAGTGCAAGTCGTTACTAATTCAGCAGGTCTTTGGGGATCTCACACACACACACACACACACACACTTATACAGGCTATAGTGTAGTGCAGTATGGTGGTTTAAGAAGCAATGAAACATGGCTAAGAAGAAATGTTAGCTAAAAATCTTAAACATTTATATGAAGTGAAATCAGATTCACCAGAACTCTGTGGGGTGTCAAAACTTATTCGAATGTTTAACATTTGGAAAACTTACAATTATAGTTTGGATTTGTCAAAAGAAGTAATAAAACTAAAAATAAAAAAAATACATGAAATTTCATTTGTTCCTAAATTGGTTATTTCATAACATGAACATTCTGCCGAGTATCAAATGTGAATGTAAGATTTAAATATACATTTACACCAAATTATTATTATTATTATTATTATTATTATGTTCTGGTGATTCTGCTGTAACTCCATATTTAACATTCGGTGTGTATTTGTGTTACGTTCGCTAACTTACAAATAAAATGTAGCTTTACATGAGCATTACATAATTTTCTTAACAAACATTAGCAAATGCGTTCGTGCGTGTGTGTGTGTGTGTGTGTGTGCGTGTATGTGTGTGTTGTGGCTGAGTGTACTGTACAGGATAAAGTGAACAATATTGTTTTTTTATTAATATTTTTCTCCCCAGCCAGTAGCTAAAAAGTGCATATCGAACTACAACCACGCAGCACTGTTTACAACATCAGGAATCAGCAAACAGGAAATGATGTCGACAGGTAACGGGGGTCATTCCAAGGTGAGGCTTTTTAAAAAAAAAAAACAAACAAAAAAAAAAGCAATGATAATAATTACAAACAAAACACGGGTCAATCAAAAATATGGACAAATACTTAAATCAGGGATGCACAACCCGATAACACCATAAAGTGACAGGCCTGTGATATACTGGAGCTGATTATCATCTGATAGTCACATCTTTTTTTTTCCTTAAAATCTTAACCTGAGCAGCTGGTGAAGGTACTTTACTTTAAAAAGCTGTCTGTCCTGATTGTTTTTGTTTTCTTTCAGCTTACAATGACGTATAAGACGATCCCAACACTATTCGCCATTGAGTGTTCACGGCATTAACCGATAGAATTATTGATATATATATGTATATATGGAGACTCGTTATCGGACTGGTGCATCCCTAAAGGACGTCTTTCCCCCCTACGTAAAGAACGAAAGTGCATTATTAACTTACAACCACTCATCACTTTCCAGCTTCACACAGGAAATTAGCTTCTCAGTGATGATGATAGTAAACAGGAAATGATGTCGCCTGAATGTTTCTACTCCACACTAAGGCCAGTTGAAATGTACTGAACAATAAATAGGACATAATATTAACACTTCAGCATCCAGTCGTTTTATAGATATAGGTATACATTTTGTTCTGATACGCTTTCACCTCTTCTGAGTTTGAGCAAATGCATGAAACGAATAAAAAAACAACAACAAACAAACAAACAAACAGATGGTCCCGAAAAACCCGAGCGAACTCACACTCGTGTAAGACGAACATTGAAGCGTCAAATGACGCTCCATGATAAAGGAGCATGAGATGAAATCCACTAATGCTGAACAGAGTAAGGCATTTAACAGCAATGTGTGTGTGTGTGTGTGTGTGTGTGTGTGTGTGTGTGTGTTATATGGAACTATGATTTTCGCTTGTGTGTGTCTCTGGGACAAACAAACACCAACAAACAAACAAACAAAAAGCCCTGCATATATTACATTATCATTAACGGAACATGCTGTCGTAGCGAGATGTTTTAAACTGCTGATGTAATACTGCTTTCATTCACATGTAAAAGAAAAATACGGAAACCTTACATGCCAAAAAAAATTGTAAAAATGAAAAGAGGGAGATTTGCTTCATCCGTTTATCGTTGACGTGTGAGTGACATGGGCGGAGCTTCCTCGACCGCGTGACATCTTGACGCTGAGCATGAAATGCTGGTTTTAATTACACAACACAGCTGTTGCTATTAGAGCGGAAAGACGTTACTAACTGCTAACTGAAAAACGTTAAGTCAATTATCGGATTCTGCAACGAAACATTTGGAATGCACGCCAATTCGGCAAAGTTAAAACCACAGAGATGAAGCTGGGATTTCTTATAAGCAAGTGTGTGATTGGCTGGTCACACCTCTCCTAATGTACGCCCCTGAATTTCAGAAACAAATCAGCACGCAAGACAATATGAGAGAAGAATCCGCTAATTCTAGGCTTTTTGAAGCAGGAGTTTAAATTTACTGTAATGAAGAATGTTGGGAAGTGCTGAGGATGTTCTTCTTCATCATCATCATCATCATACAAGACACAGCTACCTATCTATCTATTTAGCTAAAACTACTGGCACATGGCTTAATAACAAATAAACACCTTACATCATCACACAGACGTGAGTGAAGCGCGTTTTTTAAAAATGACTCTACGTTATTTTATCTGATGTGGACATTAATAGAGAACTACACATATGTTTGTTTTTTTTACTTCCAGGTCAGATTGTTTCTGAGATCTGAAGCGGAAAAAGCTGAAATTATACGAGTTGAGATGAATGAAAGGCTTAGAGCAATAAATAAAACATCCCAGTGTCGTACTTAATCTTAGATATTGATGTGATTCGACTATACAGAGAATAACCCAGGATTGAACCAATACAAGCCCCTCCCCCCCACACACACACTTTATGATATGGTACATTCCCATTTGTAAGGTGTAACTTCCCAGTGAGATGAGAAAGGACTGAGGGTACAGAGCGTGTATGGAACATTACATCGGTACGTCTGTACCGCTGTATACGAGACGCTTTTCAGTCCGTACATCGTTTCCTCTTTATCTGGAGGATCAGGGGGACACTTAGACGCGAGTGAGGAATGCCAGGTTGAGGCTGTTGGGGATCTGAATGGTGTCCAGGGCGAGAGAGGACGGGTTGAACGGGAACGTCACGGGATAGATCACCTTCGTGTCGAGTAGGAGCTGCGGCGATTCCTTACGGTCCCTCAGGCGATTCTGGCAAAGACAGAAAGACGGTGTGAGGTCAACAGGGACGAGCTGGTGAGTTATAACATTTTATACAACTAGCAAGTAATCTGATAGGATGAGAGGAGTTATTCCATGAGTGATGATGATACACAGTAACAGCACTGGGATGTGTGACTATATGTATTACTCTGTGTCCCAGGTGAACAACGTCTCTTCTAAGTCGTTCTGAACCGCCCGTGTCGTTCTTTTCACTGGTAACGCGAGCTACAAAGCTAACTATCTCCTAACACAAGGCTGAATACCAAATCTCTAATCCCTGATCAAGGGCACTACTTGGTAAGTGGAACAAGGGCTTGTACACCCTACATAGCGCACTAGCTTTCCATTTAAAACTATTTGGGATTCGACCCCAGAACCCTAAAGTTAACAAAGCTGATATTCTATAATATATAAGTGTAATTAGTCTAAATATAAAGTAAATCTGGTGAGTTTCTCAGGACTGTCCATCACCTCCATGGTTTATTTTCCTCACTAAGTGGTTAAGGCACTTGGTTTGAAATGGTAATGTTTGAAAAGTCCCAGGTGCAAATCCCATGACCACCAAGTTGTCCCTGTTAGGCCCTTGAGCAAGGCTCCTCCTAACCCTCAACTGCTCAGATGTATAATGAAATAAAAAGATGTAAGTTGTTTTGGATGAGGGCGTCTGCCAAATGCCTGAACATAAATTTTTCCAGAGATGCTGAGAAGAATCAGAAGTTGTTGGGATCGGGTTTACCAGAACTCTTGCCTTCTATGGAAAAACCTGAACTAGTGTACTTTACTGAAACATTCTTGATTAAAGAATCAAGATCAGGATCAGGAGATCCATTCGAGTGATCCGAATGTTTAAAGGCAGGATCTTCTCCATGGAATCATACTAACTTTGGAAGGGAAAGAATGTCCTGCGTGTTTAAACCAAATTAGGAAAGAGGCTTTATCCTGGAATACATTACATCAGAACAGCAGAGAGTCTTTCCTGGAATGTAGTAACTAAGTCACAGGAGGGAGATGGAGTCATTCATTCATGAGGCAGTTATGGGAAAAGATTTACAGCGATGGAAAGATTCCATCATTTCCAATCGACAAGCTTGGAGAAGATCTTGAGCAGTAGGAGTTGGTCACATGGTGTGTAAATTCGTACCTGTATGGTTCGTATGAATGTTACAGACACTCTTTCTTCAAACGCGTTGACGGGTGTGTACAGGTTCAACACCTTCACGATCTGGAACACGGAAAGAGGAAGTGAGTGATGGATTGATTGAATTTATGATTTTTTATGATTATATGCTTTATGAAAGGTGTGTGTTACCTGAGCGGTGCTCATTGAGTTACACATGGAGCAGATGGCCTCAGCGTCCTCGTCTGTCTTCTTCTTGACCTGCAGTAACTGCGCTGCCTGAATCAGCGGCTCCAGCGTCTCCTTCGCTCCACACACCATCAGGTTCTTCTCCCTCAACCACTCCTCCAGCTGGCTCACGTTGTACCTAAAACACACACACACATTTTCTAGCATAATTAAGTAATGAAGGTGTGTCAGGCTGAGTGAAGAAGGCGTGGCCTTTGGGTGTCTCACAGTCAAGGAGGCGTGGCCCCTGTAGGTCTTGTTAATGAGCAGTGATGAATCATTAATGAGGGCTGTAGTATCTGTACCTGATCTGCATGCCCTTGCTCCAGGAGCACATGTCTTTGCGCAGCAGCAGGTTGTTGAGCGTGACTGCGCCGATGATGTAGAACTGCTGCTTAACGACCTGCTTAATGAGCTCGGGGTCGTTGCCATGGTTACACATGATGCTGTGGAAGGAGTTGAGCTGGCGGATGATGGAGTCGAGGGTAAACGTCCCCTCGTCGGCTACACTGGACGTCCTCTTGCGCAGACCGGTGGGCTTTACGCCCGACACGCCCTGGATGGTCTCGTGCTCGAGCATCCCAGAGACTGAGCACGTGCACACACACAAACACATACACAAACACACACACACACACAAATGGAAATACATTCAATAAATAAGTTTAAACCTATGAGCATGACTGCTGGACTGTGCATTATATTGTGTGTGTGTGTGTGTACTGACCGATCATGGGCTGTAGGATATTCTCCATACACTTGATGAGTTGTTGGTAAATCTGAATGGCCAGATCACTAAGAACCTGACGATACTCAGTGAGATCAAAGTTAGAGAGACAGTGTTCGTTCTGCTTCGAAGAGTTAAACTTCATAAATTGCTGTGAGAGAGAAAAAGAGAAAGAGAGGTAAAACAAATCATGACATTTTCTTTAGATGTTACTATTTGAAAAGGAAAACAAAGAGAAGAACATGTCCCTATGTTTTTTTCTTTTTTAAGGTGATTTCTTGATTCAACAGGTCCGGCAGTAATCAGGTCTGGGTGTCGCAAGTGAAATTCAACTCAAAATCAGTTACTTTTTGATTTAGTCAGGGGTGTAATTACTTTCTTACACAGGGTCAGACAGGTTTGGTGAGCTTTTTCCCCTTTAATAAATGAAATCATCATTTAATAACTGCACTTTGTATTTACTCTGGTTATCGGGTTATTATGTAATATTAAAATTAGTTTAATGATCTAAAAGTGTAAAAAAAAATAAAGGGAGCAAATACTTTTTCACAGCACTGTATGAAAAGAAAAACAACAACAACAACAAAAGGTACTATAAATACTGTGTGTGTGTATGTGTGTGTGTGTGTGTGTGTACCTCGTCTCCACTGTACTGTTTCAGACAGTGCAGGAAGCGGCACGTGTTCGCCAACCAGAACGATACGGTCTCAAAGTCATCACCTCGTTTCTGCACACAGAGTGTGTTAGTGTTAGTGTGTGTATGTCTGGGCGCACACAGGTGTGCGAGCGTGTGCATGCATGTTTGTGTGTGTATGTGCGCATGCGAGTGTGTGTACTTTGAGGATCTTCTTGATGCTGTTGATGACGGAGGTGAGCAGCGCTCGGACTTTCTGGTCGTCGTTGAGGTAGTCAGCGTGTCGTAAACACATGAAGAGGATGTAGGCCGGCAATCCGGGAATCATGCTCACTGCTACACCACGCGGCTTCAGTTCTACACACACACACACATTTATACATTATCTGTGCACTCATGTCACCTTTTTATATAGGATGCATAGATTTTATACTACATATTTTAGCCTACAGACATTTTAGCCTACAGACGTCTCGGGCTATATATTTCTGGCTACAGACGTCTCGGGCTATATATTTCTGGCTACAGACGTCTCGGGCTATATATTTTCATGCTACAGACGTCTCGGCTATATATTTCACGCTACAGACGTCTCGGCTATATATTTCACGCTACAGACGTCTCGGCTATATATTTCAGGCTACAGACGTCTCGGGCTATATATTTCAGGCTACAGACGTCTCGGGCTATATATTTTCATGCTACAGACGTCTCGGGCTATATATTTTCATGCTACAGACGTCTCGGCTATATATTTTCAGGCTACAGACGTCTCGGGCTATTTATTTTCAGGCTACAGACGTCTCGGGCTATATATTTCAGGCTACAGACGTCTCGGGCTATATATTTCAAGCTACAGACGTCTCGGCTATTTATTTCAGGCTACAGACGTCTCGGGCTATATATTTCAGGCTACAGACGTCTCGGCTATATATTTCATGCTACAGATGTCTCCGGCTATATATTTCAGGCTACAGACGTCTCGGCTATATATTTCACGCTACAGACGTCTCGGCTATATATTTCACGCTACAGACGTCTCGGCTATATATTTCAGGCTACAGACGTCTCGGCTATATATTTAATGCTACAGACGTCTCGGCTATATATTTAATGCTACAGACGTCTCGGGCTATATATTTTCATGCTACAGACGTCTCGGCTATATATTTCAGGCTACAGACGTCTGGGCTATATATTTCTGGCTACAGACGTCTCGGGCTATATATTTCTGGCTACAGACGTCTCGGGCTATATATTTCTGGCTACAGACGTCTCGGGCTATATATTTCTGGCTACAGACGTCTCGGGCTATATATTTCAGGCTACAGACGTCTCGGGCTATATATTTCTGGCTACAGACGTCTCGGGCTATATATTTCAGGCTACAGATGTCTCGGGCTATATATTTCAAGGCTACAGACGTCTCGGGCTATATATTTTTTTCTAGCTACAGACGTCTCATATATTTTAGACTACGGATGTCTTGGGCTACAGACGTCCCATGGTTACAGAAATTTCAAATGTTTTATATATGATTTATATATGTGACATCTGTGTATGTGTGTGTGTGTTACCCAGGATGAGGTTCTTGACCAGCTTGAGCTCATCCTCCTTCTTGTACTCCAACATTCCCTGGAAATCTTTTTCTCTGCGTGGAATGTTAACCGGACGGATCGGCTCGTCAGCCAACTGACCCGGAGACACGTTCTCCATCTGACCACCTGCACACACACACACACACACACACACATTAAATTCTGTCAGTGAATTTGTATAGAAAACAGTAAATACATATTGCTCTTTTATGAGGTGTGTGTGTGTGTGTGTGTGTGTGTGTGTGTGTGTGTGTAGCATTTTACCTTCCAGGTCCATGATCTTCTTGGCGAACACTTTGAGCTGCTTCTTCAGCTTGCGAACCGTCTTATCCTGTTTCTCCAGCTGTTCCATGAGGTCCTAGACAACAACGCACACACACCCCAAGTTACCAACATGACTAAAGTCTAATGATAGTGTGTGTTTGTGTGTGTGTGTGTGTGTGTGTGTGTGTGTGTGTGTGAGAGTGATTGGGAGGCAGTGAGGAGGATTAAGCCAATTCAGTTAGAGCTCCGATTCAGTGCTGCAAGAGACAGAGAGAGAGAAAGAGACAAAGACACACAGAGTGTGTGTGTGTGAGAGAGGAACGGAGGAGTGTGTGCTGAATCACACCACTGTGGGTTAAAACACAGAGCCGTGTCGAGTTAGAGCTCAGCTTCTCAGTTTCTGTGCATCAAAGAAACAGACTCTTAGTGATCACACACGTGCGCACACACACACACACACACACACACACACACAAACACGTCTTTACATACAATGATCCTGCGCAGTACGTTGATTCTGTAGACCCTTGGGTTAATTTCACAGTCCTGTGAATTGAGAGGTACGCACACACACACACACACACACACACACACTCATTACTCTAGCTTTGCGGTTGAATTACGAACCCGTTCCCACACCTCATTAATCACAGCCACCACCTGTGTGTGTGTGTGTATACTGTGTATATGTACTGATTGATGAATGAGATGCATGTGTATGTGCGTGTGTGTGTGCACATAAAGTCATGTGCAAAAGTTAGTGCCCCACCTTTTATTTGTGTGTGTTATTGGTGTAAAAACATAATAAAAATGATCTGATTGTAGCGGGTCTCAGTAACGTCCAAATACAACCTCAGATCAACAAGAACATGTAGTTTTTTTGCCCCCATGCCTTTATTCATTTAACAAAAACTAAGTCTAAAATAAAAAAGAAAAAACATGCAGGCAAAGACCTGCTGATGATCAGTAAATCAAAGATGTAAGGGGTTAAGGTGCAGCCGGGTGCTGAATATCATCAGTATTTGATTAGCTGATCATCAGCAGGTGTACAGACCTCTATCAAAGCAGGCGTTTTGGCATTTTGCTGGTGTGTGTTAACACGATGCCAAGAGGGAAGGACATGAGCAGTGGTCTTAGAGAACTAGTGCTGCACATCAATCTGGAACCGGGTATAAAACCATTTCCACACAATCTGGGTTCAACGCTCTACAGTGAGGAACAAGACAGTCGTTCCAGGAGTGGACATCCAGCACAGTCACCCCAAGGTCAGACCGTGCAAACCCCAATAGTTACATCTCAGACCCTACAGGCCTTACAGAGCATGTTCAATGTCCATGACAGCACAATTAGAAGAAGACTGAACAAGTACGGTGTGTTTTGGCTAGGTCGCCATGAGAAAGCCTTTTCTGTCTAAAAAGAACACGGAAGCACAAATGCATAGACTGTACATTTATAGCATTTTGCAGACGCCCTTATTCAAAGTGAATTCCATTTTTATCTCATTATACACCCAAGCAGTTGAGGGACCTCGCTCAAGGGTGGTCATCAGCTTTGATCCTGAGACCTTCCAAACCGTACTCCAATGCCTTACCCACTGGGCTAACCCTGACCCCTGCCTTGCATCTGGACAAACCACACAGCTTCTGGAACAACTCTAACGTCCTATGGACAAATGCCACCAAAGTAGAACTGTCTGGCCCTTTAATGCCCGGGGTTATGGGAACACCAAACAGCAATTCAGCAGAAACACCTCATACCCAGTGTCAAGCATGGCAGTGAAGGGGTGATGATTTGGGCTTGTTTTTGCAGCCTCAGGAGTTGTTAACCTTACAGTCATTGAGTCGACCATGAACTCTCCTGTATACCAGAGTATTCTAGAGACCAATGTGAGGTCATCTCCATTCAGGACATCTAAAACTGGGGAGAAACTGGGTCATGCAACACTACAATGATCCTGAAACACACCAGAAACTCTACATCAGAAGATTCAAAATAAAAGAGTCAAGGTTTTGGAATGGCCGAGTCAAAGTCCAGACCTCAACCCAACTGAAATGCTGTGGCAGGACCTTCAGAGAGCTGTGGATAAGAGAATGATCAACAACCTCAATGAACTGAAGCAATGTTGTAGAGAAGAATGGGCCAAGGCTGAAAGTTTAGAGACTGATAAAGTCATCCAGGAAACTTTCACTTTAAGTTATTGCTGCTAAAAATGGATCTACAAGCTGGTGAATTAGAGGGGTACGTAGTATTGCCTGCATATTTTTTCTTTTTGGCTTAATTTTGACACTTTTATTAATTAAATAATGGCACGTCGAAACAAGTTATAGGTTCTGGTTGGTGTGTGATTATATTTGCTCAATACTGAGACCCGATGTTTGTGTGTTCGTGTGTGTGTGTGTCTCCTCACCAGGTTCTCGTTGGTGAGCCGTGTGATCTCGTGCTGCAGACTGGCCTCGATGCGAGCCTCAGGAGGAAGCTGCAGGTTCTGGGTGAGGAGCTGCTGCTGTCGCTGGTTCTCCTCCTTCACACAGTGCAGTTCTCCACGCAGCGCCTCCAGCTCGGCCTCATGGGTGCGCCGCTGAGCCTGCAGCTGAGTCTCCAGCAGCCTACACACACACACACACACACATATATATATAAAGCTATACATAAACGTGGTTGTGTAGGAACATCTGAGGCTGACCACCGTGCTTCAGGTCAGGAGTTGGAATCTCTAGCGCTCACTGGAGGAAACACAGAACTCCTGATCACTGATCATCTCAAGTCTAGACGACACGAGGACACGCAAACTTTGTGTTTGTTGTAAATTTTACTCCATCAGTTTATAGTTTAGAATGTTTATAAATATAATAAAATGAGTTTATTCTTTATTCTTAAGATCTTAATATTAAAGTTATGTATGCTAATACAGGAATGTGTAATAGAAACGGTAGAGTAGAGGCTTATACACTAATACACACATGTATAAGGACACATGTGCGCACACACACAGACACACACACACACACAGTTTATAACCTGTTGGTCTCCTTTAAGCCCTCATACACCATCCACAGCTCTCCATCCTCATTCAGCTTACGCATGTCAGGGTGGGGGGATCTGACAGAACAATGGGGAGGGGGGGAGAGAGAGAGAGAGAGAGAGAGATGGAAAGAGGAGAGAGAGGGAGAGAAAGAGGAGAGAGGGATGGAAAGAGGAAAGAGAAAAGCCACTCAAGAAAGATTGAGAGAGAGAGAGGGAGAAAGAGGTGGGCAGAAGTAAAGAAACAAGAAAGAAAAAACAAACAGAAAAAGAAAACAAAAGAATTAAGATTTAAAGAGAGAAAGTCATGGGGAGAGAGAAATGATGAGTAAAATTGAGAGGGGGAGAAACAATGCAACAGAGAGAGAGAGAGAGAGAGAGAGAGAGATGAGCATGAAAAGTAAAGAAACGAAAGAAAGAACAAAATAAACAGAAGAGACAGATGAGGAGACAGATAAAGAAGCGATGAGAAAAACAGACAGAAAGAGAAAAAAGAAATGAAAACAGAAAAGGAAGGTAAGAGATAAAGTGATGCAGAAGGAAAGAAATAATTTGTTAAATTAAAAGAGAGAAAGAGAGAGAGAGAGAGAGAGAGAGAGAGAAAGAAAAAAACATGGAGGGTAATAAAGGTGAATGATGGTGAACATAAATAACACAATGTGTTAAAGACAATAAAGAAAATAAATTAACGATAAAAATAAAACATCTGGAATGAAAAGCAACACAAACACAAACAGTGGAACCTAAAACATGCTTCAGATCCACCACCTTCATCATCATCATCATCACCCTCATCATCATCACCCTCATGACGTGCTCCACATGTCCCACATGACAGCAGCCTGATACTGATGTAGCACAGCGGCTACGTGCACACATGCACACACACACACGCACACATACAGCATGTTAGTCTATTTACTATAACGCTAGTTAGCATGTTAGCTTGTTTACTTTAATGCCAGTGCATCTGTTAACTGCTGCGCTAGTTAGTGTGTTAGCATGTTTAATCCAAACCTGTCCGGGCTAGCATGTTTACTATAACGCTAGTTTGTGTATTAGCTTTCTTGCTATGACGCTAGTGTTAGCTTTACGTTTATGTGTAAGCATGTTTACTCCTAGCCTGTTTGTGCTAGCTTCTTTAGTATAATGCTAGTTTACATGAGTAATGATATAATTACCCTGTTTACTGTAATGCTAGTGTGTGTGTGTGTGTGTGTGTGTATAATTTCTTTCCTTGTCAGTTAATAACAGCACTGACTTTACTGCAAATTAAGAAGAAAGTCATGTTAGCTTTTGCTATTTGAGATTTTGGTCATGTGCTCAGACTTCCTGTAATTTTCTTTAGTGTGTAGGGTGTGTGTAGGGTGTGTGTAGGGTGTATAAAGTGTGTAAGGTGTGTGTAGAGTGTGAATAGGGTGTGAATAGGGTGTGAATAGGGTGTGAATAGGGTGTGTGTAAGGTGTGTGTAGGGTGTGTGTAGGGTGTGTGTAGGGTGTATAAAGTGTGTAAGGTGTGTGTAGGGTGTGTGTAAGGTGTGTGTAGGGTGTGTGTAGGGTGTGTGTAAGGTGTGTGTAAGGTGTGTGTAGGGTGTATAAAGTGTGTAAGGTGTGTGTAAGGTGTGTGTAGGCTGTATAAAGTGTGTAAGGTGTGTGTAGAGTGTGTGTAGGGTGTGTGTTGGCTGTGTGTAGGCTGTGTGTAGGGTGTGTGTAGGGTGTGTGTAAGGTGTGTGTAAGGTGTGTGTAAGGTGTGTGTAAGGTGTGTGTAGGGTGTGTGTAGGGTGTGTGTAGGGTGTGTGTAGGGTGTGTGTAGGGTGTGTGTAAGGTGTGTGTAGGGTGTATAAAGTGTGTAAGGTGTTATTATGACAGCAGGCCGGCGTCCCCTCGCGCCTCTCATGCAGGTTAGCGTCTGAACCAGACTAACGTCCACTGCGCCTGCTGTATTATAGCATCATTACACCTCACGGCCATGCACCTCTCTCTCTCTCTCTCTCTCTCTCTCTGTTACCTCAGCCTATTGACCAGCTCGCTCACTGCGAACGGCTTGCGCGGAAACCTGGGGGATCTACGCAGGACAGAGATACACATCAACACGCAATACACACATTTACACACACTCATGCACCAAACACCCCCTCCCCCCGCTCTCCAGTCTGAGGCTCCAATGTCTTCCTTCTAAATATCATAAAACTGAAGCAGATAGTTCTGTTTGTTTTTACTGTACATTTGTTAAAGACCTGTTTGATCACAATTTAAATACTGATCAAAGAAAGACAAGATAAAGTATCTCACAACAGCACATAGGACCACGCACACACAACAGTCTGACTCCCCTACTGTACACTCTCATCATCATCTACATCACACACTGTCTTGCTCCTGACTGGACATCGTTTCTATATTCCACTTCAATTCTAGTTTATTTTATTATTTGTGCATGATTTTTTTTCCTTTGTTTTTCTAATTTGTAAAAAAAACCTCTTATTTCTTACTTCATATTCTTATTAAAAACTCATTTTTAAATTTTTGGTATAAGGATTTCACTTCATATCATATCGTGTATGACTGTGTATGTGACAAATAAAATTTACATTTATATAAAAACATTTACATTTTATTTATAAAACTATTTTTTTACAGTGTAGAGTCCGCTTCTCAGCAACTAAAACATTGCTTACTTTTTATTTAAAGTAAATAGAATTTTATTTATGACTATATTTACATTATTAAGATAACCCCTTAGGATTTACAACAATCTGTTTGTTAGAGTATTTTATCTAAAACCCTATTTATTTTTTAACTTAAAGTATAAAACTTTACAACAATCTAGGAGCAGCATTAGCAAAAAACAAAACAAAAAAAAACATAGGATTTTAAATGTTTCTAAGCAACCTATTGTCTGACACCAGTTTCTAATATAAAAAAAAAAAAATCTAATTCTGTTTTCTCAAAATCTTAAAACACAGCATCTGCTTTAGTGAAATAAAAATTTCGATTCTGTTTTTAGCAACTCAAATGGGGAAAATCCTGGAATTTCTTCTCAAGATCTTATTATACAGCGCTTGCTTTAGTGGAGTTCAAATTAAAACCTGTTTTAACCTAAAAGTTAGAATCGGACACTTTATATCTTAGCATTTTGAATCAATTTCTAGAACCTCAGAGAAGTGTTCCTGGACAAACTTATTGTTGAGGTAGAAAATATTTTTATCTGAGTTTATCACTTGATCATGTGACTTCTAACATCTGCTAGCATCCTGGTAACATCAAACTTTAACATGATATAATAAAAAATCTTAATAATTTCCTTTACCTCAGATGGCTTTGATCTGACAAACAGCTGCTTTATTACCAACATCACACAGTCTTTAGCTACATACATTTTTTTATAATTTTAACCGTGTTTTTATTTTTATCATTGATTTTCTTCTGTTGTTGAATTTCAGTTCATCTACAAATAAACCACCTGGTTTATAAAACAGCAAATTATGAATGTTGATGATGTCATTATGGACCTCCTGCATTGAGTTAAAACTGTCTAAAGTAACTCCCATTACAGGTATAACCTGAAAGACATTTATTGGCGCCCTCTTAAGGTCAATGGGAAAACTGCACACTTTTTTGTATACAATTTTAACACGAGTGTTGATTCAGGGTGCATGTATTATGTCTATGTGTCTATGTGTGTGTTTGTGTGTGTGTGTGTGTGTGTGTGTGTTGTTTACCTGTTGGTATCCTTAAGACCCATGTAAGCCTGAGAGATCTCTTTAGCGTCAGTGAGCTTGTGAACGTCCTCCACATAGTGCATTGGCTCTGTCATGGTCTCCTACACACACACACACACACACACACACACACACACACACATAAAATAAGCAAATCAATTTAAATACATGAAAATAATTCAGTTGTGGAATAGAAATTATATTTTTTATAGTAATGATGGCTTGTAATTTTCATCACTGTAACATAACTGTGTGCATTTCTAACAGACACCAAAACTGTTCAGGCACTCTGAACTCTAATGACATTAATGACACTAATAATACTAATGACATTAATGACACTAGTAATACTAAGAGCAATAATGATATTAATGGCACAAACAGCATCAATCACACAAGTTACACCAGTGACACAAAAAATAATGACATTAATGACACTAACTGCAGTAATGGCACTAATACGGTAGCATTAATGACAGTAATAACACAAATGACATTGACTGCATTAATGACACTAATGACAGTAACATCATTAATGACACTAAACACAAACGGCCCTAACCGCTATTGTGACACTAATGACAATGATGACTTTATCAACTTTCATAGAACTAATGACATTATTGGCACTTATGGCCTTAATGACACCTACAGTATGAGAATATATTAACATTAATGTAAATGTAATTATGATATGGGATTAATGACAGAAATGACACGTTGTTAATGGCATTAATACTGTAGCACTAAGAGTGATGATAAAGCGAACAGCACTCACAGCTCCAATAACACCAATGGCACTAAGGTTATTAATGACACTGAAGACACCAAAGACAGTACCTTCTCATCCTTTAGAAGGGGTGACAGGAGAAAGGAAAGAAAGAAAGAGACAGAAAGACACGTCAGACCTCAGGAAAAGGACTCGATGAGTCTGCTTTCACACTTGGTGTATTGGAGATAGACTGAGTCTATCCGGAGCAGTGTTTTACTGATACCAATAAAACACAGAGGTGAAAGAATGGGTCTGAGCTGCTGTTACGTTTCTCCAGTTAATGACAGACGTCACACAACGTTAGAAATACACACACTAGTTATTTGTAGTTACAGCCACACTGGGATAATACCTATAAACATCCATAAACCTCCTCATTGATACTCATTAATACTCATTAATACTCACCAATACTCATTAATACTCACTAATACTCATTAATACTCACTAATACTCAGTAATACTCACTAATACTCATTAATGCGCATTAATACTCACTAACACTCATTAATACTCACTAACACTCATTAATACTCATTAATACTCAGTAATACTCATTAATACTCACTAATACTCATTAATACTCACTAATACTCACTAATACTCATTAATACTCATTAATACTCACTAATACTCACTAACACTCAGTAATACTCACAAACACTCATTAATACTCACAAACACTCAGTAATACTCATTAATACTCACTAACACTCATTAATACTCACTAACACTCATTAATACTCATTAATACTCACCAATACTCATTAATACTCACTAATACTCATTAATACTCACTAACACTCATTAATACTCACTTACACTCACTAATACTCACTAATACTCACCAATACTCACTAATACTCACTAATACTCATTAATACTCACTAATACTCACTAATACTCATTAATACTCATTAATACTCATTAATACTCACTAACACTCATTAATACTCACTTACACTCACTAATACTCAGTAATACTCACTAACACTCATTAATACTCACTAACACTCATTAATACTCATTAATACTCAGTAATACTCTTTTACCTTGTTGTACGTTTGTTTCTCTTTTCCCAACTTGTGACTTGATTGAACAGGAAACTAATAAAACTACTTTTCAAATTTAAGAGGTGATTGTGCGGTGGTGTGTGTGTGCGTGGTGTGTGTGTGTGTGTGTAACAAACGCAGTGTGAAAGCATTTTCAGGTTTAACAGACAGTTTATGAGACGAGCGTCATCAATCTTTAACCTAAAAAACCTTTAACCTTAAAGCTCCGGTTACTTTATAATCTAGAGTCGAAAAAGTTTAAATATACTGATGGAGTGATCGTGAGAATTTTGGCACATGAGCTCAGGAGACACGAAATAAAACAAATATCTACTGCTCTGCTTTGTGCAGCTCAACAACGTGGCTAAATGTCCCTTCTGGAAACTTGTCCCAGCATCTAATGTTAATAAAAATCATTTTGAATCAATTCTAACAATTCGAGTATGAAGACACAAAGCGTGGCCTTTAATTAAAACTTTTAAATAATAATAATAACAATAATAATAATAATAATGATAATAATAATAATCGCTCATTAATTTACTGGTTTCAGTAGGAGGCTTGATAGGTATCATAAAACGTGTGTTTGCACGTGAGCCGGGAGAATAAAATGTTTTCGACACGTTGCTAATTAGAGAAAACACGTCCCCCTGTGCTGGATTACATTCACTACTGAGGTTGTGTTTTAAAGATCTGGCAACCCGTATTCTGACAGAATGGGATCATGTTAAAGATTTTGTTATGACAAACACCTATGAGAGGATGGAGGACGTGTGTGTGTGTGTGTGTGTGTGTGTGTGTGTGTGTGTCACCTTGTGCTGCATGGCTTCTTTCTGGCTGACGAGCTGTGAGCGCAGGATCAGCACCTCCTCCTTGCGGACCTCCAGCTCCTCGTTAGACGAGTGTAACTGTTCCATCAGGACCTTGTAGGCCGACATGGAGCCGTCTTTCCCCGCCAGAGTCTGACGCATCTCGTTCAGGTTGTGTCTCAGCTTCTTGTTCTCGGACTCCAGCTCCTGGCGCTAAACACACACACACACACACACACACACACACACACACACACACACACACACACACACACAGTGAGAGGAAGGATGCAGATGTGATAGACAAGATTGGCACAGTTTGCGTGTGTGTGTGTGTGTGTGTGTGTGTGTGTGTTTACCTTAAGAGATTCATACTCCAGTTCGGCGCCGCGAGCCTTCTTATGTTCTTCGTCATCCTGAAACAAGAACAGAGTCGTTCAACATTTCACAAACACACACTCAGAACATGATCAATGTGTATCCTGGACTATAAAACACATTTTAATTATTATAACATTTTATAACAACTAATTATATATAATAATTCATATTATTCAAAATAAAAGGTCGAATTTGAAAGCTAAACATCTGGATTTACACTGAAATAAAGTAACACTATAAACAGCTTGAGTGTGTGTGTGTGTGTGTGTGTGTGTGTGTGTGGGTGTGTGTGGGTGTGTGTGTACATACTCTGGCTCTAGCCCGCTGAAACTGCTCCTCTTTTCGGTCCAGTTCGTTCTGCAGGCCCTGTTTCTCCTGCTCGAGCTCCGACACTCGCTTCTGCAGCTTCAGGAACAGAGCCATGTCCAACGTTGTGCCTTTGGTCACGTCCTGCGCGCACACACACACACACACACACACACACACACATAAACATATGTACATACATGTGTCAGTTTGTCTTTAACGTCATCGTTTTCACTGAACACGTCTTCTGTCTTTGTCTTCAATCAACAAAGCTTCTAAAGTCTCAAGATCTTCAGCCAACTACTGACTCATACTTTCTATAAAACATGACATCATGCGAGTGACATCATGCACTACACTGTCTGTCTGTCTAGCGCAGAATAAATCTGATTAATCTGATAAATTCCAGATTTCCCAGTGGAGTTGATGGACACCCGCGCGTCCTCACCTCGCTCTCCCGCGCTCCGTCCTCGGCGAACTCCGACTCGTTGCTGCTGTGAGTCGAGTCGGTTCTCCTGTGGCCCGGTTTGGGAATGTTCTGAAAGGAGCAACAACGTCTGTTTACAAGTACAGCAAATACGTGTGTGTGTTTATTACACTGTACTACAACGTACATACGGTGGTGAGAAAAAGTATGTGCACCCCTCGGGATAAATTGTTTGAATTTTCTGCATTAAATATCATAACATGTGATCTGATCTTCATCTAAAGGACACAGCAGGATGGAAAGTGCTGGAGGAAAAGTAAGTGAACCCACAGATTAATCACTTCAACAAAAGATAACTGGAGTCAGAAGTTTGCACAGCTGGAGTCCAATTAATGAAATGGGTTTGGGGGTGTGGTTAAGAGCGACTTCAATTGATCAATAAACCTGTAAGTGTTTAATTAACTTAAGGACACTGCGTTTGTCTACGGCTGTGATGAAGATCAGATCACGTGTTACAGCAAATTCATGTAGAAAAACAGTTAATTCCAAGAAATTCACATTTTTCATGTCCCTGTAGTTATTGCTCTGTGTGTGTGTGTGTGTGTGTGTGTGTGTGTGTGTTTTCACCGTGTTGAGTGAGATCTCCTCTTTGAGGTCGTCGTATTTCTCCTCCAGTCTCAGGTGCTCTGAGAGGAGGTTCTGGTATCGTGATCTCTCCTCATTTAAGTCGCTCTCCAGCTGAGTCGTCTCCTCCTTTAGAGCCCTCTGCATTTTCTCTACACACACACACACACACACACACACACACACACACGGTTACATTTGGTGTCAAGACTAAGATTGGTTTCACAATAGATTAAGAAAAGATTACCCAGATTATTTATTATTTGGGTCAAATTTAGGAAGCGCAGGGTTAGGATCAGGACTGGAGTAACACTCGGGTGAGGATTAGTTATGACTGGATTAATAATTGGATATAACCAAGATTAAATTGGATTAAATAAAACTATCACTAGATCTAAAGACCAAAAGATAGGAAGGTACAGGAGGTTAATTACAGGATAATGTTACATCTGGATCAAGGATGGACTCAAAGTCAGAATTTTCGATAACTCAGATCAATACATTGACAAAAACAGCTGACAGTACTGAATAAAGTATTATGAATAGTCTGGATGATACTGGGACTGGATTGGATAAGTCTGGATTGGGGTCAGGTTAGGACAGTTAGGACAATATAGAGACTGGATTAGGATTGGTTTAGGACCATGTTAGACCCAGATTAAGAACAAGATGGGGTTTGAACTGGATTAAGATTGGGTGGGGACTGGATTAGGATTGCATTGGGATAAAGTTAGGATGATATTAGGACTAGATTAGGACTGGAGTAAGATGAGGTTAGGATCGGATATGATTACAACAGGATTTACGAAGGGGACAAAACTGGATTAGAATAGGATTAGGACCGGATTAGGACCTAGGGTTGGGACAAGATTAGGACCTGGGGTTGAGATCATATTAAGACCAGGGTTTGGGACCAGATTAGGACTGATGAGTGGCCAGATCAGAACACAATTAAAACTGAATTAGGACCATATTAGGATCTTTTTAAGACCAGATTAGGAGTTGAGTTGGCAAAGGACTAAGGTTGGGGTTGGAACAGAATTAGGACCGGGTTTGGGAAAGGATTAAGACATGGGCAGGGACTGGATTAGGACCAGGGTTATGACCGGATTTGGACCAGGGTTGTAAGCGAGTTAGGACTAGATTAGGATCAATTAAAAACCAGATTAGGACCGAGGTTAGGACGAGATCAGGACCAGGATTGGGACCGGATTAGGACAGTGTTGGGAGGGGATTAGGATGAGGTTAAGACCAGGGTAGGACTGGATCAACAGAGGGACAGTTTCATTACCTGTCCATTGCTGGCTCTGCTCTTGGATCAGACGGTTGAGGTCGTTCTTCTCGTTCTTCAACAGATCGTTCTGTTCCTTTAACTCTGAGATCATCTACACACAGAAGATAGAGTAAATTTAACACACTTAATTTTTCTTCCACTTACACACACACACACACACACACACACACACACACACACTTACCTTCTCCATCTCATCCTGGTAGGTCTGTGCCCAGTCCTCAATGGCCTTCTTCTCCTTCTGCGTGGTCTCCAGCTCCTTGCGCAGTTTCTCCAGCTCCTCCTGAAGCGTGGTCACGCGGTTAGCGCTGTTCCTCGCATCCTCCTCCACGCCGCGTAAACGAGTCAGCTCCTTGCGCAGACGCTCGCTCTCGGTGGCGTGGGCGCTCTCCAAACTGTTCAGACGTTCACCCATAACACGGTTCTCCTTATGCTACAGCAAGGAACATGCAGAACATCTCATTTAAAATTTGAATTTAAATGATCTTATGTTAAAGATGATGATTAGAAAGTGATCAAATTCTCTGTTTTTGTGATTTTTCCTCTTTGTATTTACTCTAGGATGTGCTCAGGTGTGTTTAAGCAGCAGATTCCCCCCTGAGACCAGCGGCGTTCAGATGTGCATTACCTGCTCGTCGACTTTACGCTGCAGCTGCATGATCTTGTTCTCCATGCCGATGTTGAGTTTTTTGTAGTGCTCGACGGACCTCGCTTCGATCTTCAGCTTCTTGAGCTCGCGTCTGGCCATCATGCGCCGCACGCAGCACTGCAGGTACACCACAGCGGCCAGGGAGCGCTTGTACCACTGACGCGCCAACCAGCCGCGCGCCATCTTCTGGATGATAATGGCTTTGCTCTCACGCAGCAGCTGGACACACACACACACACACACACACACACACACACACACACACAAAAGAAACCGAAGTCAAATATTTTTTACACAAAAACAAACTATTCAGATTAACCTCTGACCTTTTGCCGTTTCATTCTGCACAGGTGACACATTATTACTTCCTGCTTTTCTCTCTCAACTTTGATCTGAATAAATGATGCTGACAAAATGAGAGAGACGAGTGAAGAGGAGACGAAAGGAAAGCAGCTGCTGCTGTCTATCAGCTAGAACGTCTCACACTCGCTGATCACATGACCTTTCACTTCTTACCGCTCACTAATATATCGCCAGAGATTACATCACACATCTCTAACACTGATATTGAACGTGACATATAAAACTAATAGATTTATATAAATACATAAAACTATTTGTAGAATTAAAGCTATATAAGCTTCTTAAGAAATCTCTGCAGTAACACCAGATTTAACCATTCTGCATATGAATGTGTGTGTGTGTACCGCTTTGTACTGCTGTCGGGCCATGTACGCCCTGAGGATACACTGCATGGCGAGGGCGGCGTGGCGTTTGCGCCTGTAGCTGGTTCTCTGGACGTACATGCGCTGGTATTTCTGGATAATAATTGCGGCTCTGGTGCGACGCAGGAACTTTGCCAGGCTGAAAAACGACAAACAGAACCAGCTTCAGAACCTTTTGCTCATCCTTCTATCCATGTCTAATCATCTAGAGCGTTCCCGTTCCTCACCATCGGGCCTGGTGTCCTCGGACGTATCTCTGGATCACGACGGCGGCTTGTTTTATGCGCAGGTACTTCTTGCGCTCCAGCCAGCAGCGGATCGTTTTCTGGATGCGGATGCAGGCGGCTCGCAGTTTATCGGCACGGAGTTTCTCCAGATACGCCACCTGACCTGCTCGGAAAAAGATCTTCGTCTTCCCGAACTGGTACTTATCCTGATCCTGGAGAAGAGAAAACAATAGAAAATAATAAAAATCACTTATGATTGAGGTTCTGTAACAGAATGATCTTGACAAGATGGTGTACATGTATGGAAGAGGATGAGTATAAGGAGGAATAAGTTTGTTTGTATTAGGATTTATTGCCATCTCAGCGTCCCAGGCTATTTCATGGCAGATACATATCGAACTTTACTTGATTTATTAGAGGCAATATAATATTATGTTATAATGTAAAGATTTAAAAATTTGTGGGAAAAGTTAATAAAAATAATAATAATACATAAAAATAAATTATCACATTATAGCATGGTCTTTAGGTGCACGTTTGATAGAAATTGTAAAAGTTTTTCTGGTCTTGCAGAAGGTCTTTTCAGTTCTTCTTTGTCTTTCAGAATATGTTTTTTAAATCTTGTTCTAGTAGAAGTTGTTTTCTTATGATGTTAAAACTTGGGCAAATCAAAAGTATGTGTTTTATGGTTAGAGTAGTGCTACAGTGCTGACATATTGGAGCTTCTTCACCCTTTAATAAATACACATGGGTTACATTAGTATGGCCTATACGGCACCTCGTATATACGACCTAGTTGTGTCTGGATTTAAAGATGTGAAAGCATCTTTTTCCCACCACTGGGTTTATTTTGAATAATTTGTTGTTTTGGTACTGTTCCCATTCTGCTTGCCATTTATTTGATATATACTGATTTATCAGTGGTTTGAGGTCAGAGGGTGGGATTTGACATACGCTAATTGTTTCTGTAAGAGCTTGTCTTGCTGCCATGTCAGCTTGTTCATTTCCCGTTATTCCACTATGTCCTGGAATCCAGTGGATGATAATATTGTGATGGTTTTTCTGTAGTTGGTTTGCCTTGATTAATATATCAGTGATTATTGGGTGATTTGTTTTCATAGATTCCAGAGCTTGTAGACAGGATTTTGAGTCGGTGAATACTAAGGCCTTTTGTTCCCTTTCCTTTTCGATATGTTCCAGTTTCAATATGTACCATATTAATAATATAATTACTGCAATACTACTTCCCAATAAAATATGTAATATAAGATTACATACAATAATACAATATTACATAAACAATACTAGATTACTGTGCAATACTTAAAAGTGGCCCTGAGTCATATTCTTATGGTACTTACTGTTTTAAGAACTTTTTTTTTTTAAAGATTATTATTATTATTATTTATTACCTTTATTCTTTATTACCCTTCTTAGTTAACAACTGTGAGCACCTGTAACCGAGCATAAGCAATTTCCCTTTGGTATTAATAAAGTTATTTGAATCTTTTTTTTTTTTAAATAAATTTAGTCCTGTCTAATTCTTTTTTCCCGATTTTTCTCTCCAATCTAGTCGTGGCCAATTCCTCCCCGTCACTAGGGGGCTCCCACATCAAGGCTACTACCACCACTCAGTCGGGAGGACGAAAGCTATCCCGTGTTTCCTCCGAACCACGTGACGCGAGCCGACCGCATCTTTTTCGAACTGCTCGCTCGCGCACCGTTAGGGGCGGAGTAACACACTCGGAGGAAAGCGCTAGCCGCTCCTTCCGTGTGCGCGAGCTCACAGACGCCCCTGATTGGCTGTAGAGCCGTGGTTAATGTGGGAGCACAAGTACCTCTCATCCCTCCCCCCTGAGAGAGCTCGGCCAATCAGCTCTCTCTGTGCCTCCGGCTGTGAGAGGAAAACAGCATCACCCGGGGTTCGAACCAGCGATCCCTGGATGATAGGGTGAGCGCTTTACCACTGCGCCACTCGAAGGCCCCAGTTATTTGAATCTTGAATCTTGAATCAGAGCAAGTAACAGAGCCTGGGAATCTGCCGTAAAGGTGGAACTTTGGTCTGGGATACGGATTCCGTAGTGGTGTTGGTCGGCTATTGCTGATCCAGAACCGTGGTTGTCCATTTTTGACCCGTCAGTGTATATGGGTTTATGGTAAAGAATAATGCTTTTTATTTCAAGGACTTGTTGGCGGAATATATACGGATGAATTTCAGCCTTCTTATTATAAGTCAGTTCCAAGTTGATATTAAGCTTTTAGGAAGTACAAGGGAGTATTGTGGAGTATGAAGGAAGTAAGAATATAAGAAAGCATCGGAGGAAATGAGGAGGTAGAAGAGTTTCAGAGAGTACAAGGGAGCATGTGAATGTATTACACAGAATACGTGAAGCGGTATCAGAGAAGATGAGGAAACAAACATAGAGAAAAGTAAGTATCAGAGAGTATCAGAGAGCATGCAAGAATATGATGGCGTATAAGAGAGTATGAGGAAGTACCACAGGAATTTTAAAGTGTATGAGTAAGTATGAGATATTATTATAGAGTATGCAAAATCACCAGAGGATGAGAGCATTTCAGAGATGTATAAAGTATGTGAACATCAGCGTATGAATGAGGAGGAAAGACAAACATATGGGAGAGTATGAGAATGAACAGCATGTTAGCATCAGAGAGTATGTGAGCGTATCGGTGAGTATGAAAAAGTTTGAAAGATCATGAGAGAGTATCAAAGAGTATGATGGCACACAGGCAGTATGTAGAAGTAGACCAGAGCATGGGTGAGTATCAGAACTCTGTTCGCCCAAATGTTTTAGAAAGTATGTAGAGGTACAAGAGAGTACGGGGAGTATGAGAGAGAAAGTAGGAGACAGATCTATAGTCAGTCTCTCACCTGCACCAGTTTCTCCAGAACATTCCTGCAGGTCATTTTCTTATCAGCCAGGACGTCTTTCTGCTTCATCAACACACGATAGCGGCTGAAGAACTCCTGATAAGTCCATCTGAAACACACGTATATAGTATTCATATCTACTTCTCTTTTTTAACTCCAAATAACTAAATAAATCAAGTTGATTTGGACCTGGATGGGAATCCTGCAGCGGAGATGCGGATGGTCTCGAGGACTCCACACGCCCTCAGCTGCTGTACCGCGCGCTTCGGGTCAAACCTGAAATTATTTACATTAATCTTTATCCAAAAGTCTTAAAATAATAATCACAATTAATGCGCTCAACTGTAAGTTTAATTAATTACAATTGTTTACTAATTTTGTTTTGCCTTGTCAATACTTACACAGATCAATAAAGAATATTTTAATAAATGAATACAAACAAAATGTGAATTTTTAGGCAGAAGTGGGAGGTGACCAAGTATATTTACTTTGTTACTGTACTTAATTACAGTTTTAATGCATCTGTATGTTACGCGAGAAGTTTTATTAGTTGATGCATTTTCACTCCCACTCCACCGCATCCAACAACAAATAGCTTTACTTTCTATTTCACTAGATTTATGCAAGGCATTGCGTTACATAACAGTGGTGTGTAGCATTTAAAGAGGGAATATTGCCACCTGCTAACTACAGTGGAACCTCGGATTACACGCTTCGTTCCAGAAGCGTGCTCGTATTCCAAAACACTCGTAAACCAAATTTTTATGGGAATTTTCCCATAAAAAAGAGCCACTGGCTCAGTTGTGATCATGTGACTTTTGGCATCAAAACAAGAAGCGCATGCGTGATACATGATACTCGGTACTCGTAAACCAAAACTTGCTAGTTTTTCAAGTCAAAATGTATTAATAATCTTTGCTCGTCTTGTGAAACACTCGCAAACCGATTAAAACCCTCAATCATGTAGCAGGTGATTGAAATCACAAGTAAATATTGTAGCGTAAACAGCACATTTACAGATAGGAAGCACAGAGAAAGAGAGAGAAAAAGAGAGAGAGTGAGAGAGACTCTTATTATGACTATAAATGCTACAGTGAGGTAATACAAACTTCTGATGTAAGTTAATTAATTTGAGTAAATACAGTACTTTTAAATCTTTATCAAGTAGAAATGCGAATGAGGACTTTCACATTTACTTGAGTAATATTTGACCTCAGATATCTCTATTTTTACTTTTTCAAGTAAAAGAATTGTGTACTTCGCCCAACACTAATTTAAATAAATGAACAAGGAAAGTATGTAAGGAAGGAAATACCAATACGCAGCCGAACCATTGCTGCTAACACAAAAACACGTCATAATAAAGATGAAAGATAATTACTAAATTTTCCCCCAAAAAACACACGTTTAGCATTAATTATTAGGCATGTGTCTCCTTACGTGAAGGCGTATTTGTGGTCGTTGGGTTTGATGCAGCGGACGTAGTGCGGCGTTGTGGCGTTTAACGTCTCCATCAGTAGCTGCAGAGAGTTACGGAACTGCAGAGGACAAAAATAACACAAAAAACATGAAAACTTCTGTTTAACGTAAATTTAATAAGGAATAACTTAGTAATTAATCAATCAATGAAATAATCATTTTATTGACATTCATTTACTCCTTTTCATTTAATAAATCAACAATTTTACTTATACTTTATTTTTAGAAATGCAAAATAATTTAAACAGATAATAAAATATCTATATCCTAGGAGGTAACCAAACACATACTTGTTTACAAAATAATATTAAATAATTAAATAATATTTCATAAAAGTAATAACAATAAAAACAGAATTATTATTATCGTTATTATTATTATTATTATTATTATTCGAACCGGACCTGCAGGCCCACGGTCTTCTTGTGTTCCTTGCTGGCCTGGTCCGGTTTGCCCTTGTCTGGTTTGATGCTGAGGCGAGTGCGCCCCCCAGGGGCAGGCACACTACCTGTAGGGCTCGTCACTTTGTCCTCATCCTGGAAGAGCTCCACCAGCAGGTCAAACTGTTAAACACACCCAACACGGGGTAAGCACAGAAGTCTGTGTGTGTGTGCGCGTGTGTGTGTGTGTGGCAGTTAATCTTAAAAAGTCTATTTTCCCTTTAATGTTAGTGTTCTAAAAAGCCGCCCGTGTTGCAGTAAATACAGTCTGGTCCAAGAGTCTAAGTGCACTAACAATAAGTAGGTTTATTTTAACACTAATAAAGAATAACACATGCCACTTAAGTATAAAATCTTTCACTAGTTTTTGATAACAGATTAAAGTGTTGGTGCACTCAGATCTCAGACCCATGCTAAACCTAATCATTTAGAGGTGATTTAGTGAACAGCAAAGCTTTAGCGATGTGGGCAGTCAAGCAGGAAATAAAGCTGCAGATCCCCCTGGACTCGATTATCACCAGAGGTAACAAGCTCAGCACCATGCGCCAGCAGAGAGACCAAACCCCACGAGATGTACAGTGTCCAACCAGAACATCCTCACATACGCGCACACACACATCCTCACACACACACACACTCCAGTGTTTCTAATAGACCCTTACACATCCCTAAATTTACTCCCAAACCTAGTTCTATTTAACTGAAAAGTGTGATTTCCAGCTTGTATTCTGTAACACATGAGTGTATGAGGGAGCGTGAGGAAATAAAAGAGCATGTGAGAAGGTTGAAGGAGCAAAAAAGTATATGAGGAGGTATAACACCGTATTTAAGAGTGTATGGTGAAGTACGTAAGTATGATGGACTGTAGAGAAGCACAGTGGAAAAATAAGAGACTGGGGAAGTATTAGAGAGTTTAAGGAGGTAAGGGTACTTAAAAATCTATATCGGGAATTATATTTGGGTGGCTATCTGCATTTACATTATTTCCTATGGGAAAAAGTGTTTCACAATACGCCTATATTTCGCCTAAAGCACTCGTCCCTGGAATAGATTCAATTTGTGTGCCGAGGTACCGCTGTTATAAGGAAAAAAGGAAGTTATTAGTGGGAATAGGGTAGCATGAGAAATTATACGGGAGTATGAAGGAGTATGAAGGGGTATTAAGGAGCAGCAGAGGGTATGTGGGAGTACAGTATGTAGATGAAAGGGTTTAGAGTATGGAGTTCTGCTAATTAAGGAAACGTTAATATTTGGCATGAAAGCACGGTACTGCAGTTACTGTGAGGATGTATGTAGTAATGTCTAAGGTAGTTTAGTGGAAGGCTGAGAAAAATGATTAAGGCCTTATTATGTGAAGTCGTACAGGTCAAGGCCTGTACATGTAATGTCTGAGGTAATGGTTAAGGTATTGGTTATCTGAATTAATTTTGAGTCTGAGGTAATGTTTATTTTAGGATCCTTTGTGGTAATGTCCTTAATTTGGGATAGTTTAAGGCAAAGTTTAAGTATAGATAGTGGTATTCTGAGGTTTAGGATGTATGTTTAGTATGTTTAGCATGTTAGTATGTTTAGTTTAGGGGCAGTCTGAGGTAATGTCTGAGGTAATGTTTAGGATAGGAGCAGTCTGAGGTAATGAATGAGGTAGACATTGAATAAATTTGGGGCAGCATGAGGTAATGTTTAGTTTAGGAGCAGTCTGAGGTAATGTCTGAGATAGAGGTATTGATTATTTAAATAATTTTTAAATAAGTTTGGGGCAGTCTGAGGTAATATCTGAGGTAATGTTTGTTTTAGGGGCAGTCTGAGGTAATGTATGAGGTAATGTTTAGTTTAGGGGCAGCCTGAGGTAATGTTTAGTTTGGGGCAGTCTGAGGTAAAGTCTGAGGTAATGTTTAGTTTAGGGGCAGTCTAAGGTAATATCTGAGGTAATGTTTAGTTTAGGAGCAGTCTGAGGTAATATCTGAGGTAATGTTTAGTTTAGGGGCAGTCTGAGGTAATATCTGAGGTAATGTTTGGTTTAGGGGCAGTCTGAGGTAATATCTGAGGTAATGTTTAGTTTAGGGGCAGTCTGAGGTAATGTCTGAGGTAATGTTTAGTTTAGGGGCAGTCTGAGGTAATGTCTGAGGTAATGTTTAGTTTAGGAGCAGTTTGAGGTAATGTCTGAGGTAATGTTTAGTTTAGGAGCAGTTTGAGGTAATGTCTGAGGTAATGTTTAGTTTAGGAGCAGTTTGAGGTAATGTCTGAGGTAATGTTTAGTTTAGGAGCAGTTTGAGGTAATGTCTGAGGTAATGTTTAGTTTAGGGGCAGTCTGAGGTAATGTCTGAGGTAATGTTTAGTTTAGGAGCAGTCTGAGGTAATGTCTGAGGTAATGTTTAGTTTAGGGGCTGTCTAAGGTAGAGGTATTGATTATTTGAATAATTTTTAAATAAGTTTGGGGCAGTCTGAAGTTCCTTTTCAGTAATGTCTTCAATTTCTTTTGTTTGATATTGTTTAAAGTTTGTTAAAGTTAAGTTAAATTAATGTTTGAGTATGGTTAGTGGTAAACTGAGAGAATTTTTAGTTTAGGGGCAGTCTGAGGTAATATGTGAGGTAGTGTTTAGTTTAGGGGAAGTCTGAGGTAATATCTGAGGTAATGATTGTTTTATGATCACTGTGAAGTAATCTCTGTGGTAATGCTTTATTTAGAGGCAGCCTGAGGTAATGTGTGAATAGGTTTAGAGGCAGCCTGAGGTAATGCCTGAGGTAATGTGTGAATAGGTTTAGAGGCAGCCTGAGGTAATGCCTGAGGTAATGTGTGAATAGGTTTAGAGGCAGCCTGAGGTAATGCCTGAGGTAATGTGTGAATAGGTTTAGGGGCAGTGAGGTAGTGTCTGAGGTAAGGTTTAGTTTGGGCTCAGTCTAAGGTCATGTCTGAGATAATGTTTGAATGTGTTTAGGGCAGTCTGAGAATGTTTGAGTAAGTTTTGAGGCAGTCTGAGGCACTTTGTAAGGCAATACAACCGTACTTGATAGTATCGTTGGAGATAATGTAGGAACACGGTCAGGTAAAGTTTAAGGAAGTGTGTGAGGAACGGTTAGATCAGATCCCATCAGCACTGCAGGTTTACAGAGCTGCACTTAAATCAATGCAGCCAAGAACTTTCTACATCTCAGCAACTTCAACATGCTGAAGCAGCACTGCCTCACTTCCCTGCTGTACTAAAGTATACACACCCCTGAACATACCCACACAGGTTGGCTGGTTTAAAAAAACAAAACAAAAAAAACCTCACACACACACACACACACACACACACACACACACACACACACACACACACACACACACACACACACACACACACCCCATGTGCATGCACCCTGTTATCATAAGCAGCTGAAGTGATCGTGCAGCAAAGAGGATCCTAAAGTGAGGGTTAACTGAAGGAGATGGAGTGATGGAGATGATGGAGAGATGAAAAAGAACACTACACAGCATTTACCTTCTGCATAGGCACAGGTTGTCATGGTGACAGGACACATGGACAACACGTGATGGCAAAGAGACACACACACACAAACAGAAACAAAGAGGAGATGAAAGACAGAAAATGCAGAAATCATTCATTATTGCAGAAAAAAAAGCCCCAAACCACCAACAGGAGCAGAAGATACACACACACACACACATGGGCATGAGGATGGAGACCTTAAAGGGAAGAAATAATGTTACTGATGATGTCATTACAACATAAGAAAATAGTCACTTATTTCAAAGAATAAACGGCTGACAACAATACAGCAGGAAATGGAAGCAGAGACGAACCAGTGTCTCCATAAACAATGATATAAACCACGATAAATCTTTATAACATTGTCCTAATTTGATTTCAATTAACACGTGCTGCAATGGAATCAAATTTGTCAAAAAAAAAAAGATCAAACTAAAATAATAGAATTTAACAAAAATAAATAAATGAAAACCTGCAGAAGCAAAACTATACAATACTAATTATAATTTTCTTTTTACTTTTCTTTTACTGATTAGTTTTTCTTTTATTTGCACTTTTGACACAAATCTCCCGTGTCTGCGGGTCTCACCGAGCTGCTTTCTCATTGCCAAAGTTTGCAGCGTCCTCTGTTGGCATTTATGTCTCTTGTGTTGTTTTAACTAAACATCTATAAAAGGACATTAAAAAACTAAACAGTTTAAATTAATAAACAAAAGTTTATTTGTCGCTGTACAGTAGATAAAAAAACTAAAAAATGCCAGTCTCATTTAAAAAAAACAAAACAGATCTGGGACAAGGCCATATGTAACAGGAGACAGGTGACTGATCTAGTGAATTATTATTCTCATTATTCTTTTTCAGAATGTATAGAACGTGGTTGCTGTGATTTGGAATCAGGCACATTATAGGCACATTATTGTTTGAACATTTGCACGTGCACTTTATGTTGTCTATAAAAATGTTACTTAGCTAGTTAGTTACTGTTAATTTATGTTGTAATTTATGTTAGGTCTCTCTGTTCTGTCTTTGCTAGCCAGCTAACTAGGCCTCTTGGTTAGCTAGTTTAGTGTCTCTGTTAATTTATGTTGTAAATTTATGTTGCATGTAGCACCTTGGTCCTGGAGGAACGTTGTTTCGTTTCACTCTGTACTAACTGTATATGGTTGTAATGACAATAAAGCCTACTTGAACTTGAAATTTGAGATTCAGGTGAAATTTTGGAGATTTAAATATGAAGAGTATGTTATACTAATTACCTAACTGAATGTTCTCAGGAGGGAGAAAAAGTAAAGAAAATTAAATGCTATACTTACCTTAAAAAAAAAAAAAAAAAAGGAAAATTAAGAAAAAAAATTAACAATATTTTGTGGAGAAATGTTGATCAGGTTTATCTTAGAAATAAATAAATACATTTAAATAAATGAATAAATAAATAGAACAAAATAAAATTTATTTGGGCTAATTAAAAAATTGTTACATGTAAGCTAAAATTGTGCAAATTAGACAATTTACATACTGTATGTGCACATAAATTTGCATATATTTACATAAATTGCCTCAACTCAGTGAATAAAACATTATATTATTTATGTCTTGTATGTACTGTACACACATACTATTATATTGTATGTACTGTATGTACACACACACACACACACACACACACACACACACACACACCAAACGATGTGTACTAAAAGGTGAACAATTAGAGAGATTTTTCTACCCTTTGATCTAAACTGGGGTTTATTCTGCAGTTGGTTAAGATTAGGATCAGCCGCTGAAGCTCAGAGAATAATCGTTTAATTAGAAGATGAGAATCATAAATCCTATTAGTGCTGCAGGAGTTAATAAGTGTGTTAGAACACCGCACTCCAACTTCCCTGAAGGCCCTAACGCTCTAACACACTCATACTGTAGGGTCTGGTGAAGAGACACGGCCTGAGATCAGGAGCTACTTTTGGCCTCAATCAACACACACACACACACACACACACTCACACACACTCACACACACTCACACACACTCACACACACTCACACACACTCACACACACTCACACACACTCACACACACTCACACACACACACACACACTCACATTAAGAAAATGTAATACACACTTCACATGAATAATGAGCCCTAATATCTGGTGTAGTGGTGCTGCAGGTCTCACACATCTTCTCCGACATTTTAGCCACATACTGTAGCAGTGTGTGAAAGTATTGGCACTGTACTGCGCAGTGATTGTAATCAGACACCAGGGGGCGTCACTGACTCTACCCTCAATACACACTGAGGTCAAAATCACCACAAGACAAAACTCTCGGTTTTCCAGAACGTTCTCACTGAGCTCCTTCTGGGAGATTTTCCTATTACACCCAACCACACACACACACACACACACACACACAGACTGAAATACTGCATAAATGTTTCCTAATAGCTACTGAATAGAGCTTTATGACTGAGCACGTGTGTGTGTGTGTGTGTGTGTGTGAGTGGTGACTCACACCCTCTCTCAGCAATTTCTTCATCCACTAAACGACTGCAGTCTTACCCGGTGAGTAAGTAAATCCTTTAGTGATGTAGGGTCTAACAGGAAGTCTGGATGTGGTTTGAGACGCGGCCCTGATAACTGGCCCTGTGTGAATGAATTCGATTTGGAACAAAGCCTTTGTAACTGGTGTAACCAAGGGAGCAGAAGCTTGTACTGTACCGCAGGCTGCGATTTGGAACACAGCCCTGTGACTGAGCCTATTACTGTTAAAGCTGTGATTTGGAACACAGCCATGTGTGCGGTGGAACAGAGCCAGTGATTTTTTTATATATTTTTATATTTTTTATGTTAAATAAAGTAAGTGTGCATGCGCTGATTAGGGATGGGTCCCTCATGTCATATCAGTTACATATCTAAGACAGTATTCATTTACCCTTGGGAACATGGGTAATTTGGGACACGGCCGTGATAGCCTGTAACCAGCAGCCGGTCATTTTAAAGAGTGTGTGTGCGCATGTTGTGATGTAGGTCACACTCTTGGTAACCAGTGTGACCTTGATAACAATTTGGGACGCAGCCCTCGTAATGCAAGTAAGATTCTGCAAAATCAGTGTAAAGGCTGTGATAGGACCCTGATAATGAGCGTGATTATACAAGTGGGATTTGGGACGAGGCCCCAGGGAGGAGTGTGATTTAGGCGTGTCAGTCCTGTTAGGGAGAAAGTATCAGATAATGTTGGATTTTGGACAGGGACAGCACGTCATGGACACTCAGGCACTGATTTTAAACTGAAACTAGATTAGGGGTCAAAACCATTTAAGGAGAGATAAAGTGATTTGGGACAAGACCGATAGCACACGCTACAGAGATCTGAAACTAAAACATGAATCCAATCAAGTGTGTTTTGGGGACCTCGGTGATTTGGGACACAGCCACCGGTTGTGCTGATGAGTGGAGAAGACGGAGTGAAGGAGAAACACTGACCTTACTGGACTTTAGGACATTAATCTGCTCTTCATTCACTGTGTCCTTGTTTTTCTCCAAAAATCCCTCACACTGATACTCCACCTGAGAGAGAGAAACGAGGGGGAAACAGATACAGAGACAGAGACGGAGTGGAAGACCAAGACATAGAGAAAGACATTGAGAGACAAAGATGAACAGAGAGAAACAGGCAGAGAGAGAGAGAGAGAGAGAAATTTACAGAAACAGACAAAGAGACAGAGACAGACAGAGCGGAACAGAAATACAAAGGCAGAGAGAGACCAAGACATGCAGACAAAAATAGAGAGACAGACAAATAAAAGCAGACAGACAGACAGACAGACAGACATAGAAAGACAAAGAGACAAAAACAGAGAGAGATGGACAGAGAGAAAGAGACAAACAGAGAAACGGAGAAAGATGGACAAAGCCAGAGAAAGAGACATACGGATATGAATATATAAATAATAAGAGTAGATTAGTGTTGATGTTTTGCTTTGTTTAGATAAACAAATAAACACCAGATTCTTGTTTAGTTTTAATGCAGGTTTATATTCTGAGCTCTGAGAGAGAGCGTTGATTTATTCTAATACTGTATCTATCCCCCAATAATCCCAACCATCATTCATGTGTGTGTGTGTGTGTGTGTGTGTGTGTGTGTGTGTGTGTGTGTGTAAGCAGAAACATGAGTCTGATGCTAAAAGTGGAGTGAACATTAAGACCTGGAGCCGTAATACACACCAATGCTGAACACACTGAGACTTAACGTGTGTGTGTGTGTGTGTTAGTGTGTGTGAGAGAGTGTGCGAGTGTGTGCGTACCTTGTCTGCAAAGTGCTGAATAATGAAGGCTTTATTGGACATGCGCGGCTTCTCAAAAAGTGCACACGTCTTCAGATGAGTGTTATAGAGCTTCTGAGCCCAGGAGTCATCCGAACCCCTCGGCATCTGCACACACACACCGCGCGCACAAACACACACACACGCGCGCGCACACACACACACACAGGAGAAGAAATAGGGAAAATTAATCAAGAGTATTATATAAATAGCTGGAGAGAGAGAGAGAGAGAGAATCAGGCTTATCAGGATAAAAAGGAGAAACAGAAATCAGAAAAATTACAAAGTGATGAATAGATGGAAAAAATATAAAAAGAGTAAATAAACAGAATAAAACAACAAAAGCAACAAGAAATAAAGCAGAACTGATGAAGGAGAATAGAAGTGAGAGACAGACAGAATGGAAGAGAATGAAAAGATAAGAAAAAAAGTGTGGGACGTGAAAATATTAGAAGAAGTAAGAAAAGAAAAAAGGACGTGTGATATACAGTATAGAGAGCAAAAGAAAGACTGCAGAAGAGGAAGAGAAAGAAAGAGGTAGAGGATGTGAGATGGAGAAGATAATAATATATTTAAAATAAGAAAATATATATTTTTAATGGGAATACAGTGAAAGAATTGAAAGGTACGGAGGCCCTTAAGGGACAAGAAAGAAAAACATAAAGGAAAAAAAAATAATAAAAAAAAATCGTCCTTTTTTTCTGAAATCTCGCAAAACCCTGATAACTCACGCGATGTGGGCGGGGCTGTATGGGTGTGACTGTAATAACACTCGCCAAAGCTAATTAACATCACAAGTGACACACACAGATCATCACTTAACTAATTAATATAAAGGAAAAAAGATGAAAATGGAAATGGAAATATATATTAGGAATAAAAATACAATTATAGGAACAAAAAAAATATTAATAATAATAATAATAACAATAATAATAATAACAATAATAATAAACTGTAAGATGAATAGATGCTATCAGGTGTAACAGAACGGTGCAGTATTGATTAATTGATATAAATTACACAGTAATAAAATAATATTAGAACAGATTGCATTAGATAAGATTCGATTAGATCAGAGATGATCAAACCGCAGAGGGCGGGACTTATTAACCTTATTGATCTTCCGATAATCATTATCTATAAATCACTTAATTATACAGTAAATGTGCTTCAGGCCGACACTGAGATTTAATAAATAACAAACATTGTGCCAAACCAGGCTACAGACAGACAGATTTAAGCCCCGCCTTCACCCTCTAGGTTTCCAACCAATCAGAGATCAGAAAAAATTAGTTTCTGTTTTGAGTTATTTTGCAATTTACTTTATAAGTTTAGCAACGGCTCTTTCTACACTGACCCAGATACTCTCTCTCTCTCTCTCTCTCCCTCTCTCTCTCTCTCTCTCCCTCTCTCCCTCTCCCTCCGTCTCTCCCTCCCTCCGTCTCTCCCTCCCTCTGTCTCTCCATGGGATAAAAGTAAATATATATTTCTCGTGTTTATACTGTTTTCCTCCTACATCCCTTAAGGGGCTCAGTGAAAAGGCAAACAGAAAAAAGGGGAATACATTAAAAAGAGAAAGAAAGAAAAGGAGGAACAGAAGAACGAGAAAGCAAACAGGAGAAACGAGAGAAGAGAAGAAGAGTAAAGGAATAAAAGCAGGGAAAATAAAAAAAAAAGTAATTAAAAGCAGATAAATCGAAGGAGAGAACAGCTGAGTAAGGATGGAAAGCTCGAGGCACGGCTCTGACTCAAATAAATAATCAGGAAGTGCAAAGTTGTGGGCGGAGTTTAAGCAGGAAGTGGGAGGTACCCTGCACTCCTCGTCTAACAGGTCGAGCACGCCCATCTTGGCCTCGATCAGGTTGATGCACGGCTGATTATCGTAGAAATCGATCAGCGTCCAGGGGATCTGCTCCTTCATGTACTCCTCCTGCTCCAGCTTAAACACGTGCTGCACACACACACACACACACACACACACACACACACACACACGCACACACCAGGGTCAAGAAAAACTCTCAAAAACACCTCACCAATACCAAAAATATATTAATATACCCAGAACTATAAACAAACACTGGCTCTCAGAAATAAACACAAATATTTAAGTTCGCCTAAATACTCAAACTTAACAAATAATTTAATACGCTCAGAATGCACCAAAACAAAACACTATTGTAAAATAATTCTAAATACTTACAATCACAAGCATTAACAAACACCACAAATACTTACAAACATGCATTAATCCTCAGAAACACCAATACTCACAGTTAAAGAATATTCAGAAATACCAAAATAATGTTTAAAAAACAGTAAAAAATTAAACACTTAAACACACAAACCAGCACTCAACACATACTCACAATTACTACAATAATACTCATTAATAAACACAAATATTAAAAACCACAAACCATTACAAATGCTCAAAATATTTTAGTTTTGTGAAGAAAAAAAATCACTCACAGATACTCAGACACACACACACACACACACACACACACACACACACACTTCAAAATACTTACAAAAGCAAACTCTTTATTTCTTTAAATGGTAACAAATATACCCAAGAACTAAAGAAAATAATTCTCAGAAACACACACCAACACACACCAAATAAGAAGAGCTGCAAAATCCTGCAAATACTGAACAACTGAGAAATATTGAGATACTCAGAACTTCAACACTCCAAACAACAAACACTCCAAACAACACCCAGAACTTAAAACACCCGAAACTACAAACACCCATGAACTACGTTAAGTCAGCATTACATACACTTAAAAATATAAACATCCCAGAATT